>NW_027185431.1:5000-162500 GCF_022577435.1 Embiotoca jacksoni
GCAAGACAGGAAGAAATGGGGTTGGACTGGGAGACCTACCTGGAGGAAGGCCCGTGCTCCACCTTCCCACCGTTCATTCGGAGGGGGGGATCAGTTTGTTAACCCTAACCCTAACCCTGACCCTGACCCTGACCCTAACCCTAACCCTAAACCCTAAACCCTAAACCCTAAACCCTAACCCTAAACCCTAACCCTAAACTAAACCCTAAACATGCTAACCGCTCCACCTGCATGACAGCTAACAGCATGACCCCAAAGAAAGAAAACGTGCAGTGAGTACTCACAGTTGGTGTCGGTCCCAATCTTCCGAGGAAAGACATCAAGCGTTTGTGTCCATCTGTAATATTTAGTACGAACTACATGTGATTTCCCGCCATACACTCCAGCTGTCTTCTCCGAGATGGTGAAGCCACTTGCTCATTAGCACAATGGTACACGCACGTGGCAAAGAACTCAGCGGCACTTAAGTGTTTTCCTTCGGCCAACATGGTGAACTTTGTTATATGAACGAACCATATATGTGTACAAAAGTATTTCTCTGACTTGAACTAATGACAAGAATAACCTTTTTGTGGTCCTTCCAATGTCTCTGTCGCAGCTTCCCCTCCGTGTGTCGGCTTGTCTTTCTCCGTTTCGCGCTCTCCTGCCGGTTAGCTCCGCCCCTCGAACATCCTGATAGGTTCCACAATCAAGAAGTCTGGCTAGCAACACATTGACACCTCAACCAACCAATGACAAAACAGTGATCACACGACAGGTTCGCGGTCACCAGAGAACAGTAGGACACTTGAATACTTTGAGCATTTAATTTTTGAGCTTATGAATATCAGTTAAGAATGTCTGTTTTACATGATTGCAGATAAACAGTGTTCAGGGGAGAGAAGCAGCACCGAACATAGCAACTACAACCCAGGAATTGAGAAAGCAGGTTTCACAGCTCATGTAGTTCTCCACTGTGTCCACCAGAGTGCAGCAGACGCCGGTTGAGTACTGTGTGGAGGATCGTGGTCTCTGATTGGATGAAGTGGAAAAGTATATTTCCCATGTTCATGAGTATTTAGTTCCACTTCAACGTTACTTAGGCGTTGATAAAAAGTATGAGAGCAAGCAGTAGTAATATTTTGCATTATTAAGCTTGTATTTGTGTCTTTCTGGAGCTGTGAAATAAAACAAGCGCCACGAGTGATAAGGACATGACTGAACAGTGCTATAAATGACATGTGTTTCCTTTAAGTTTATGTCAAACTGAATGGACTCAGTCATGACGAAACTCTGTGTCGGTTCGGTCCGTTGCGGGTTCGGGTGGTTGGGGGGGGAATAAAAGGGGGGGGGGTGGTCGGTCAGCGGGACAGAAAATATGCAAATGATTCAAACAACAGAAAACATGTTTCATGTGTTTACAAACATTGATAACTTTTTGTCACCTCGTTAGCACTTCTACAACCAACAGTTCAACCTCTCAGTAATGAACTAATAGAGAAATCTTAACACTGTTAACAATGTAGTAAAGTACCAGATTGATATTATTAATGATGTCTATCATCTTATGATCACAGCAGGTGAGTTACTCAGTGATGTCAGTGAAGAGTTTACAGTGTTGCTCAACAAGCTAGCAGCCAAAAACATGAGCGAGCAGACAGACAGACAGACAGACTATGAAAAAACAAGACAATAACAACTAATACAGTTTCCATGTTTTCAGGAGAGATCTCATTATACCGACTGAATCAATCTACCAATCAGAGCGGGGCGGGACGGGACGGGACGGGACGGGGGATTACTACAGTTTCACTGTGTGCATTCAGAAACTGGTAAATATGTCCAAGTGATAAATACTTCTGTGTTTTTAAGTATTTATTTATGTATCAGGTATGTTTAGGTCAAAATTAATCTGCATAAAGGTCACTAGCCCAATGCTAACACTAATTCTATAGTAACTCTTATTAAGCATTACATAATCACAGGGTTGGAAAGCAGGTTATGCTAAAGTCATGTGCAACCATAGTTAGCTGTAGAAAGGATGATGTCATTGTGTAATGACTGTGAGTGGATGGATTACAATTTATCTTCAAAACTCATCTATATGGGCTGAACTTTGGGGACTTCCCCCATTTCCATATGAAGATGACCTTTAAACATATAATCAGTGGAGCAGTTCTTACATGTTGCTTGTTTCACCCCAACTTTCAACCAGCACTGTTGTCCAGAGCAGGAACGTACCTATGACATATTACAAACATTACAAAATGTCTTGTTTGTGATCTGAGCTGCCCAATGGAGCAAGTTCAAACTCAAATAAATACCTCCTTCCTTCCTTCCATCCAGACAACCACCACAACCAAGCAGCACTACAACAACTTCAGAGAGAACAGACTTCTGCTGCCATTAACACACAATGAGCAACACAAGTGACTTCTAACCAGTCACACACACCTGTAACAAGGTTGGTGCTACCGGGTCTCTCCTGGACACAGATGACACGCTCTGTCGTACGTTCAGGTGTAAAGTGCTTTTATTTGCCTGGTCCATACACCAATGTACTCCTGCAACCCCTTCCTCCTCAGCCTCCTTCTCCCTGCTTCCTTTATAGGGGAGAGCTCATCAGTCTACATCCAGCTCAGCTGTGCTCATCAGTTTGTATTCAGGTCAGCTGTGCTCATTACACCTGCCTGCACTGTTCCCTGAACCACTCCTCCCACTCTCCACCTCCTGCAGCTGAGCTAAACACACCCCGCCACCACAACACCTTTGACACAACTCACCTTATTTTAACCTGGGATGGAAGACGTGTGGAGGAATTACTTCTGAAGGCTTTTGCTGCTGTGACCAGGTGATAATAGACAGGAGCCACAATAAACTGGAAATTCAGACTGATGGAGACAATCCAGGTGACTGGATGATAAAACTAAACACCAGGAATGATAAAGGGCCTGAAATAACTGTTTAATACAAAAATAAAATCAAACAGAAATTAACAACCAAACAAATCAAGAATGTGGGTCCAAACTGCAGTCAGGGAGGCTGGTTGGAAATAACATGTACAACAAATAATCATCACTGCAAACTAATCCACTAAACCAAACCATTTCACAGCACTACAAAATAAACTAACTTAAACAAACTCACACAAGACATGAATAAAGACTGGAACCATTTCCTTCTCCCTGGCAGGCCAAACACAGACACACTGTTTTAATGCAAAAAAAAAAAATAACAGTAGCTGATTTCTCATAAGTATCTGCTAAAATAACTAAAGAAAGAAAAAAAATTGATTAATATAAAAATATACTTTACAAACACATTTTACAAACAAAATCAAATCATTTACAGGCCTGAAACAAAGCCCTTCCCCTCAGTTTAGAACATGCAGTTGCCTGGAGACTATTTACAAAACAAAAGACTAATATGTTAAAAAGAATAGTTGATTTTATTTGGTCTCAAGAGCTAAAAGACAAAGTTCATCTTTTTATTTCTTCACTAATAAAACCATATTTTTTAACAAATCTTTTAAAACAAAGGGAGCCGAACTAAATCACCACCAAACCAAGGCAGGCCTCAGCTTGAGCTCAGGTGTGCAGGAAAGAGGCCCAGGTGAGCTTCCTGCCTCAATAAATAGACAATCCTTGTCAGGAGTCCAGTTTCCCTGTTTTGCCCCCGATCTCCTCTCCTCCTGTGTCCCCAGTCCCCTGTCTGCTTGTTCTGTGTCCTCCTCTTCTCACCTCCATGTCCTCCTAAGCTGTTTGTTTAACCCTTTCTTAGCTGTGTAATGAGCTAGGACTTTATACCAATCTACAAAGGTGTGTTTATTACAGCACAAACAGCTAGCGTTACAATCACTAACTTTAGTTCCCCTGTTTAGTACAGCAGCTGTTGGCAGCACTCCTACATTTAAACTACATGGATCACACTTTACTTTAATGTGTGGAGAAACATTTAAATAACAAGCACTTGGTTTTAATCTCTTCAGGAACGATGACCATGTGGCTGAACTGACTAACCTCAGAGGAGGAGCAGCGTTTCTCCAGCAGGTGATCGGTCTCAGCAGCTGGATGGAAGTTCATGTGAAGGATCCTCTTATTTTAATGTGTTTACCTAACAAAACTATTTCAATCTTATTTCTTCACTAAACTGGCGTGTGTGTGAACATTGCTAATATTCCCAGCAGCCTCTTTATTTTTCAGTCTACCGCTTGCTTGTTAATAGAAGAAGAGCAGAAGGAGACGAAGCTCACAGCTGCTGAATCCTGTCAGAGCAGCCCAGGAGGAAACTTCAAGAAAATCTGCAGAGACACTTGTTCACCTGGAAATAAACCTATTAAAACAAATACAGTAGTGTCCTGATATGAAATATGTACTGAAGCTATGTGATAATAATCACACTGAATATTAAATTTCACCCTCCCCTCCCCTCCCCCTGAAGCAGAGAGATGCAGGAACAAAAGTGATTTCAAATTTAATTTATTTACCATCAAATCACAGCAGACATCTGCCTCCACAGGTTGGGGGGGGGGGGCAGCAGAGAGAAAAGGACAAATAGAAATAAAAGACATCAACTGTCAGTGGGGCCGACAATCACAGCAGAGAAATGGAGTAACAGGACGGGACATCTGAAAAGAAAGAACAAAACTATTAGAGAGGAAACTGAAAAGATGATGTCTCCAGTGTTGGTTGTCTCTGTCCTGGAAACATCAAAAATAAACTTTAATAGAAAACCTTGCAGGGTTAACTTTAAATACTTACATAGTCCACAGCTTTGCCTCTTTTCAGCTTACCTCCTGTTGGGTTTTAAACCAAAACGTTGTCCATCTTTACCTGCATGTCTGTTTAACTTCAATCTGGAGATATCCTGAGGAATAAAGAACAAATGACCAAAAGACCAAACTATGATTCACTCAGTAGTTATTCACAACTCTTCTGAGGTTTTAATCACTGAAACCTGTAATTCATTGTGATTCTTGTTTGGAAGATCATTTAAAGAGACACTGCAGTATTAAGATAATGTGAAAATCAAAATGAATAAACTTACCCGTTAATTCATTCCTTTTTCTAAAGTCCAGCAGGTTCTCACTTCTTTTGAGACTGTCCAACTAATCGGTCACATTGAACCCTCGACCTTTGACCTCTGTCCCAAAGCCCATCTTCACTGTCGGAAAATGCAGAAGAATGAAGTGAAATAAACCTTTTTCCTTCAATCTTCACCCAAAACTTATGCAAGAAGGGCCCACCTCGGTGTGGTTATAATCCCTTATCCTAACCCCAACTCTTCAGCTGTATTAAACCAACTACAGTACAAAATTGCCACAAAATTAACAAACTCTAAATAATAAAGTGTAGACAAATGAAATAAATAAATGTCTCGGGTCCAGTCTGTGACTGTCAGTTAGTGCATTAATCGCTGAGCTCCGTTACTGTCCGAGCAGCCCGTGGTTAGTCACCATCCAGCTCACCGGAATATCTTCTCTGCAGCTGGATGTTCTTCTTTAGCAGCCGGACTATAAACCTATAAACAGATCACACATTCATGAACAACTACATCCACACAGCTCTCATTCAGCTGCTGCACTTAGCGTTGCTAAAATAACCTGTGGTTCAATCACACTGTTCATCATCTGTTGTACAACTCATTACTTCTTGAAGCTCACGTTCAGACCTGAATTCATAGAAAAGTGTTAACTTTAAAGTTATTGGTCTTCACAACCAGAAATGACCTTGATTTATGGTGTTAGACAACACTCATCAATCTGATATCTTTTCACACAAAACACAAAATAATTTCAGCAGTGAATTAAGCTCCGTGAGGAAAACTCAAACAAGTGAATAAAACTAACAAAATAAACAATTATAAAGCTAAGCTTTCGTTAAATCTCTCCTCTACAGAAACATGTCTTCACAGGAACAGCACGTGACCTTTACACGTGACCTTTACACGCATTCATAGTTCACGAGCACAGAGCCACGTTTCCTTCACGCGCCATGCTAACACTATTAGCATTGGTCTATGACATTTAACATTGCAAAGGTTAGCATAGCTGCTACTGGATTTTTTTTTTTTTTTTTTTTTTTTTTTCCGCTCGTGTCAGTCGATGTATTCTGCTGTCATCAACTTCTGACTGAATTTCTCCGACTCACCGTGGATCGAAATGAATGGCTGTATGCTCTGACAGGATAACAAGGTTGAATCTTAGCCTCTGTGTTTGGTTTAAGCCGTCGAAGCAGGAGATAAGGCTGCACGTGAAAGGCCACAGGTCAGCCGCTGAGTGACAGGCCCGAGGTCAGCTTACGAGGAAGGTGGAGACCCGCCTACTAGCCAGGTCGCACCACAACAGGTCATTTCATTGGCCCATCACGGTGTCAATCAAAGAACATCGTATTAACCCTTTCCATGCCAGCTATCGCTTTTTAAGCATGGGCTACATAACTAATGACCAAAACTCCGGTCACAACCCTAACTCATGACAAAATCACCACAGGCATAATGGGGCCTAAGGACAATCACACACACCAACTTTCAGACCCCTACCACCTTTCCTCTGGAAGTTATTTGAGGATCTGCTATTTTATTTCTGGTCAGCACCCCTATACATAATCCTAACCCATGTTTAAGTATAACATTTTCATATTTCTATTTAATCAGCTCAGTCAGTCAGTCACATAAAGAACTCTTCACAGATGTGAAGCCAACAGTTTTTATTGTGTAAACAGTAGACATTAATGACATCACTTCCTGTTTATAGATCAGTCGCTGAGCATTGTTAATATCATGAGGACTTTCATTGTTTCACTTCCAGGACTTATGGAGGAACGACAGGCTGCAGAAAAGAGTTCCAGGTTTTCCAGGATGTCCTAAATGATCAATAAGGAGGAAACAGAAATGTTGCGCTAACGTCACTGTTGCCGTTTCACCATCAGTTGCTTCTGTCTTCACAGAACATCTGGAGAGTGTGAAGAACGTCCTCTGTGGAACACTTGAAGAATGTTGGCAGAACAAGGTGCTCAGTTCACAGCTGTGATGTCAGCTGGTGATGTCACAGTCCGTGATGTCACTGCAGATGATGTCAACAGAAGGCTCTAATCACTGCTGTGCCAGTCGAGGAGTTCAGTGTCGCGTCCATTTGATGAGAGTCTCCGGTGATCGATAGAGGAAGATGAGTTTGGCGTAGAGCTCTTCCTCCAGCTCCAGCTCACCTGTCTCTCTCACCTGACAACACCAAACATCACATCAGATCACAGCATCAAAAGCAATCTCATTGGCTGACAAGGTGCTGACTCATGCTGTGGTCCAATGACATGTCAGAGGCGCCCCGCCTGTGCGTGTGTGTGTGTGTGTGTGTGTGTATACCAGAAAGATGTCGGTGCAGAGTTTGAGGATGCGGTCGACACAGGGCAGCTCTTCGAACATGATGGAGTGACTGATCCCGCTAAAGAACTCCCGCACAAACTTCCCGATGACCAGAACCACCGAGGCATACAGGCCCATGATCCTACGGGGGGGGGGGGGGGGGGGGGGGATAACACAATGACTAGCATTAATTAGTACACATTGATGGCAACTCATTCATGTTACTGCAGTATTTGAAGTAGCATGTACCCGTATCCAGCCAGGAACCCCAGGCTCGGAGGACTAACTTTATCACTGAACACAAACAGCTGAAGTCCCGCCTCCCTCCTCTCACTGAGTGAAGCCCCACCCCCAAAAGGCACCAGGCTGGCAGCTGGTTGGTCGACAATCCACCACTCCTGGATCTCTCTGCTCTGATTGGTTGACCGCTCTAGGGCTAGGAGGATGGCCTTGTATCGGCTGTCTAATTGGAGGAGAGAAGACAGACTGAACGTGATTGGATGAGGTGGTTCCTCAGGTGGTTCCTCAGGTGCTGACAGAAGATGAGGTACAAACCTGAGTAGAGCTGCTCGATGGGTTTAGCGTTGGAGTCGCTGGGAGCTCGAATGAAAGATGGAAACACTTCCTGTATCACTCTGACAACAGAGACAGAAATACATTTAGCTTCATACAGGCAGAGCTGTCAGGAAGTCTGCTGCACTGTCAGACATGTTTGTAGTCTTTTAGTGTAAAAATCACTCCTGAATAAGACTACAGCTGCTGTCAATGTCTGAACGTCCCTGCAAACACAGAAACAAACCTGTTGAACTGTCTGATACTGTGTGAATAACCCCACTCCCAGACAAACCCCGCCCCCGTGTATACAGTACCGCCCTGACACTCACACAGGAAGTGTCCTGGTTCCATTGAGCAGCGAGATCAGCTCCAGGCGAGTCTGATCGTCCAGGTAGGTCACATGTTTACCTGACGCAAGCTCCGCCTTCGCCCCCAGACTGAGGTTCCTGTTAAATGGACACGTTTTTAGGATATTTTCTTTTGTTGGATGATTTATGGATTATTTTGTTGGATGTTGAAGCGCTGAAGGGAATGTACTACAACAGTTACTACAAATACCTCCTATTACTGCTCCCTTACTACTGCCTCTAATATTAACTAATGATGATTGATGATTGGTCATTGATCAGGAGAGCAGACTACCTCTGCACAGTCCAGGAGACAGTCAGGGGGAAGTGGTCCAGGTTGAGGACCTGGCTCAGGTACCGCCTGCTGGGGGGACTGATGGTCCACAGAGAGTTACTGCTGCCTTGAAGCTCCGCCACCGTCACGTCCTCATGACCGTATGCCTCCAGAAATTGCAAGGCACTCTGGGAAATACAGGCCACAATGTTAGTGCCAGGAGTACTACTATAAACTTTGTGTAATAGTACTGCAGAGAGCGTACAGGTGTGTAGCTATAGGAGCTGATGAAGAGGCTAAAGTCTTCCTCAGTGACATCTCGGAGCTGATTCTGCTGCGCGCTCATCGTGAAGATTGGCTGTCAACAACAACAACAACGTGATTCAAACAAGTGGAAAACATTCAGGACTGATATAGTCAACAATAACAACGGCTGCAGCAGTGACTTCTACTTCTGTGAACAAACAGGTGTGTATCCCTACAGGTGTGTATCCCTACAGGTGTGTGAGTGTCCAGGTGTTTTCACCTGGAAGCCTCCCAGTGTGATGGTCAGAGAGACGTCGAGCGGCCGGTTGACGACTCCAGCGACAGATTTGATGAGCGACATGAAGAGCAGCGGAAACCAGACGATACAGATGAGTAAGAGGACGATCAGACCGCCCATACCGTACTTCACCACCCGCTTCTTCTTCTGCCCGCGAGGCTGCGGGTACCTCTGAGAACAAATACACACAAGTACTGTAATATATACTCACTTCTCAGTCCAAATAGAGGAATAAATACACAATGACGTATAAAAGTGTAGCCACAGACAGACTCATACTTTCTCAGACTCCCTCCAGCACTTTAGGACAAAGCAGTGGGCGTAAACGTCCTCCACACAGATCCATGAAGACAGAGACAGCGTGGTGTCGGTCCACACCCAGTCCATCACCGCCCTCAGCTCAGTCAGGAAGGGAACCAGGCGGAATCTACAGGTGCACAGAGACGGTGATCAGACAGTCAGGTGGGCAGGCAGATATGTGATCAGACAGTCAGGTGATCAGACAGACAGGTAGGCAGACAGACAGGTGGGCAGACAGACCGTAAAGTGATTTCACAACCAGAAAACACATTGTTGTGACAACGCGCATTTTTAAACAGAGTTCTGTTTGGCGCAAACATCATTTGGAGAGTTATTTTTCTCTTTTCAGGGAGCGAGGCTAACATTTCCCGGTGCTTCCAATCTTTGTGCTAAGCTCGGCTGGCACTCACCCCTGGAACAGGAACAGGTTGAGGTAGTTGTGGCTCTTTGTCAAGAAGTTTCCCAAAACTCGTGTTGGGTAACCAGATCGAATCTGATAGGCTGACAGACCAAAGTAAACACACTTGACAAAGTACCAGAGCTGAGCCACCAGGTTCTGGTTGAAACGCCTGCAGAGGGATGTACAGACGGACGGACAGACAGACGTTATTTACAGCGGTGGTCCGTCTGCAGAAGTTTATCATAGCTGAAGATAGCACAGTTTTTACAACAGAAACAACCACTGTGAAAACAAAAGTTATAGCAGCATCACACAAACTAAAATGACCTCCATCACGTTAGGAAGGCAGCAGGTAAAGGTGAGTTACCTCTCAGTGACGGTTGGCAGAATGAAGAACATCCAGAAGTGAATCCCGAAAACCAAAACTACCTGGAAGACCAACTTCCCCAAAACTGTCTTCCTTAAATAAAGAGCCCTGTCTATCACCATGGTACCTGCAGACAGACAGACAGACAGGTAAAGAAACAGACAGACAGGTACACACACAGACAGACAGACAGGATAGGGGTAGACATACCAAACTGGATGAGGACCATCACCAGGAACGCTTCAGGAACTTGGTCTTCTGAGAGGGAGGAAGTGATGTCAGCAGCTGCTGAGTGTTTCTGGAAGTTGAACAGAAGAAAACAGAGTGAAGTCCAGAGATTGATGGAAGTTTCCGACTGAACAACACGGTGAAGAAATCAAAGTTTACTCCGAAGGCCCAGAAGCCAAAGACGATGATGATGAAGTCGACGGTGTCGGCGAGGAACATGAGGACATAAACATCTGTGACGGCGCTGTACTCTGGTTGGACGAGAGCTCTGAAGAAGTAGCAGAGCGGACGGTACAGAGACATACACCTGGCAGACAGAGGGGGATTATGGGTAAAATTGTTCCTTAACAAGAAGAACAGCAGTTTGACGGTGAGCTGCAGTTCACCTGCTGACGGAGAACGTTTTGGCTCGGATGGAAACTTCTCGGAGTTTCTGCAGCAGCAGATCGAACCTGCCGGGCTGCTGAGCCGTGGAGAAGTCACTTCCTGGAAACACCAAGAACAAAACATCAGCAGCTTCACCTGCAGACAGTCACGTTCAGAGGTCCACTGTCCTCCTCAGGTCAGTAAACAGCTTCTGTCTCCTCCTGCTGCAACAGAAAGACGTTACATCAGCACCTGCTTCCATCCAGTCTGCTCCATCAGTAGTGGAGGGAAACTGACTCGGCCACTATCACACATGAAGGTCCGTGTTTTCATCCACTGGCACGTTTCATCATCACTCTGCTGATTCATTTCCATGGAAAACTGGGGTTTAAACCATCTGTGACTCACAGTATATTGTCTTCATCACAGTATAGTTTGTTCGACCTTCACTCTGATCTGATCAACAGACTTCTGACTAAACAAAATGAATGGAGACAGATGGAGAAGTATTTCTGAAACATGTTTGTGATTTTTCTGTAACTGCTCCTCTGATTGGACCAGCCCAGCATCAGTATCAAAAATAAACCAACCTCTGTGGCCCCGTTACTTTCTTTTAAATCAAAACTGATCAATTGAATGAATCTGTGATCAGCAGCCATGAAGGTGTGTTCAATTTGACCTGCAGGAGAGGGCAGCTGGGTGGAGCTGGAGCGCATTCGTCTCCGGCCTCGCCGTCGCAGCGTGATGCCGGGGTCCGCCTCATCGATGGAAGAGCTACCCTGGGTGCAGCTGGCTTGGTTTTCATGGTGACAGACGGCGTCAGTCTCCACGGTCACGGTCTGGTCCCACAGTCCGTGACACTGCGGAGGATGAGGAGGAGGGCGAAGTTAGTCCGAGTTTACCTTCAGTACGACTCTGATGATGTCATCAGTACTTCACCTTGAGGATGGATCGATGGTAGAAGAGAGCGAGCAGCTGCAGCAGGTCATACAGAACGTAGCCCTCCTTCTTCTCCACACCCAGGATGTTGGGAGGGTGGAACGGTTTGGACCGGTCCACCTCCAACTTCTGGTTGAACGGGAAGAAACCAAACTGGAAGAAGTACTTGATGACGATGGTGACCTGAGAGGGAGACAGGTGGACAGATAGAGAGAGAGACAGGTGGACAGACAGTTAGACCTGCTGTTTCAGATTAAATAAATCTCTGTGAATCCGCCACGTGGTGCCGACCTCCGTGTAGATGATGGCCGTCATCCAGAACATCTTACTGGGTCGCGGGACAGACAGCGTCGCCCAGAGAAACACCAGAACAGGAAGTACTAGAGTCAGACAGCTGGCAGACACCATGTGGTTCAACACGATGACCAGGTAACACACCGTCTCCGACCTGAGGGACAAGACAAAGTTCACAGGCCTGCACTGAAGCATGACTCAGATGAAGCTGGCTGCCCGGTTCTTTAGAACACCTTCATTGGTAGAGTTTCATTGTAACAGGACCTGATGATCCACGTTCCACCTCCAACCAGTGTCCTGGTTGTCCCTGAGTGAGAACCAAATGACCTCTGACCCCCGGGAAGAATTCCAGATGGAAGTAAAGAGACGCTTCCTCCTGTTCTCCGAAGGGCTCACCAGACTGACGTGTTTGTTTGATCTATATGGATCATGTTTGCGGCACTTAGTAACGCTGTTTATAAAATATAGTTATTATTATTATTGCTAATATGATCATTATTATTATTATCATCATCATCATCATCAATAGTATTATTATTATTACTATTATCATTGTTATTATTATTAGAGAGCACTGCAGCCAAAGGGAAAACGATGAACACCTGTGGCATATGAACGCTGTAATCTGATTTTGAATGAATGAACACGTGCAGGTTTTGGACTCGGTGGTTCTGAGGGATGCGGATCTGGAGGGTTTAGTTTCAGTGGCAGCTCACCTGTCCAGCAGTTTACCTGGCTGCGAGGATGTTGTAGAGGGCGTAGCACATCTGGAGCAGCTGGGGCTGGTTGCCGTAGAAACGCTCTGATGCCTCTAACTCCTTGTCATAGAAAGTCCTGAAACAAAGAGGGACGCAGTGTGAAGTGTACGCAGGTGACAGGTGGCCCACTCTGTGACTCACCTGCCCTCACCTGTTCCTCAGCAGCTCGCTCGCTGTCAGCTCCTGAGTGTGAGACGCCAGCGGACAGGAAGTGGAGGCCGAGTCAGACAGGAAGTCGCTTCTCTCTCCTGAAGAATGAGCCTGCAGCTGCTTCCTGAATTCTGACCCCGCCTCCCCCATCCTCAGTTTTACCTCCTCCACCTCCTGCAGGTCCAGGCCCAGAGCAAGGCTGTAGGAGGGAGGGAGGAGCAGGGAGGAGGGGGAGACAGGGGAGGAGGCAGGAAGGAGGCGTGCCGGCTGAGTGTCAACAGGAAGATGTTGGTTCGATTCTCCACCACTGTTCAGACACACAAACAAAACAGGAAAGAAAAACTAAAGTATTCTTATTTTGTTTTCTTATTTGGAATAAAAAGAACCAATCACGGTGCACAGAGCGGGAGGATCAACAGCCTTCATCAGGAAGTATTCAGAGTTATTGATCACCACGTTAACTTGACCACTGGTACGAGAACATTAATGATGTCATCATCAACCTGAAACAGAGAAACATCAGGTTTTATATCAAACTCTGGAAATGGTCAACAGAGATCCTTGAAATGTTCAGAAAGTCTACGGCAATGAAGCTATGAGCCGGGCGAGGTGTTGACACGTGATGACATCATGTTTCAATAGGGGCGGAGCTTCACTGTCCGAGACCAAAGAAGTCGCGTCAGGTCAGGAGACACCAGGTGGGTTTTCTGTGATGTCGTTGTTTCGCTCAGCGCATTGAACACAATCGTAGCTCCGCCCCTCCTTCTCACTGGATTGGTCTCCCTGTGACTTCTTGACACAAACTTGGTGGACAGCAAGAAGAACACAGACTGAATCGAGCAGGAAGGGAAGGACCACGAGGGACAGATGAAACTAGAATCTGATGTTTCTCTGACTCAGGTTGATGATGACATCACTAATGTTTATGTACCAGCAGTCATGCTGACGTGGTGATCAATAACTCGGAAAACTTCCTCATCACCTTATTGTCCACCGTGCTGCGTTCAGGAACCATCTGTACTCCTGATGGACCCTCCTGTATCATTAATCATTAATACTGTTATTATTAGTTCTACGTCCTCGTTCTGTCGTCTCCATGGAGCTTGAACTTACAAATAAGATCTGATTGAACTCTTAATGAGACTGTTACATGCTTTGCTTTCATGAAGAGATTAAATCTATTGATGGGTCACAACTGTTCTGAACTCTTTAACCAGAACCACGAGACCGGACCGGCTCACAGGACCTTTAACTTCTGACTGATCTGTTTAAATCACTTTAAAATCACAACCAGAATTCTTTGGTTGTTCATCAACATAGAACTGAAGTAGAGATGAATATTTGTATAGTTTGATCCGGTCCTTCGGGTTGGTACTCTTGTTGTCCGTTTTCAGTTACAGGAACACAATCCAGACAACAAGCGGACAAAGTTTCACTGATTGTCTTCAGGGAACAAACCTGTGAGTCCAGCGGATGCCATCTTCCTCTGAGGAGGACGAAGACGACGAAGATCGGACTCTCGCCATCCTCGACAGTCTGGGTCGAGACCTTTGGCTGATTCTGGCCACTTGGCATTCTGGGCAACCTTCTTCTTCCACTGGGGGGTCTCCGTGTGTCCCTGGTCCAGGTGCTGGACTCTCTGTTACCCATGGGGTCTCCTCTGGTTCATGGGGGCAATCTGGTCTAGATCCTGGTTCTGTCTCAGGTGACTGTCCTCCTGGAACACTGACTGCAGGATCTGTTAAAGCTGTTTCTGGTCCTGGTTTGGTGTTATGTTCAGCTGGTTCTGGTCCTAGTTTCTCTTCTGCTGTTTTGCCTCCTGAACCTTCATCTTCCTCCCTTCCTCCCTCTGCTGAGGCCTGTTGCTCTGCATCGTGGGTAGTGTAGTCCAAACCAGACTCTCTGGAGGATTTCATCATCTGCTGCTGGTAGTAAACATTGATGGCCCCCCTGCTAGGAACCAGACCCTGAAAAACACCAGATTCGTCAGATCCTGCACCTGCTGCACGGAGAGTCCTGCAGTCCTGAATGCGGTTCTGAATGCGGTCCTGAATGCGGTCCTGAATGCGGTTCTGAATGTGGTTCTGAATGTGGTCTTGAATGTGGTCCTGAATGTGGTCCTGAATGTGGTCCTGAATGTGGTCCTGAATGTGGTCTACCTGCTTGGCTTGCTCCGTCAGCATGCAGCGCTCGATGCGGAGGACGGTGGAGATGTCGATGTGTTCCTGACACAAGCCGCTGAGCCAGGCAGTCAGAGAGTCCATCAGAGCCGACAGCAGAACCCAACAGAAGCGCAGTGTGTTGGAGAACCGACGCAGAACCGTGTCTGAAACAACATCAGCTGTCAGTCGTCAATCAAAGACACATTTTAAAGAGACAGTGAAGACAGACCTCCTACCTCCTCCTACCTCCTCCTACCTCTTCCTCCTTCTACCTCCTCCTCCTCCTACCTCCTCCTTCCTCCTCCTCCTCCTCCTACTTCCAACTTCTACCTCCTCCTCCTCCTCCTCCTCTTCATCCTCCTCCTTCTACCTGCTCCCTCCTCCTCCTCATCCTCTTCGTCCTCCTCCTCGTCTTCCTCCATTTCTAGGACTTCAACTGATGAAGAGGAATCAGAAACATTTACAACATTTAAGTTCGAGAACATATGAGGACACAGGAGAGACAAGTTCAGGATATCAGATGCTCCTCCTCCCCCTCCTCACCTCCTCTCCTCTCCTCCATCTTGTTCCTTTGTTCAGAGGAGTTCTTCCTCCTCCTCCTCTCAAGGTTGTTTCGGGCTCTCATGGCGGTTCTGGAGTCCGTGATCCAGGCGTGATAGACGAACTGACAGAAAACACAAACATGACTCAGGTTTACATACACGAACCTTCACATATAGTCTATGACATGACCTCATCACACATGACTGAACTCTTCTGTCTGATTGATTCAGGACTTTAATCAAACAGTGACATCATCAGTTTATGTTAATTAAGTTTCATCGGTGAATATTAATATTAATATTAATATTAATATTAATATTAAAATGCTTCACTGGTTACTGAAGTAGAACTATTTCAGTTCTATTTTGTTTTAGTTCTACTTTCTTTATTTCTATTTGATTTATAGTCACAACAATGACTTAAAACTAGTTGTTTCAGTTTCTGGTTCTGTTAACAGATGTTCTCCACCTCTGGTTCTGTTGACAGATGTTCTGTTAACAGATGTTCTGTTAACAGATGTTCTCCACCTCTGGTTCTGTTAACAGATGTTCTCCACCTCCGGTTCTGTTAACAGATGTTCTCCACCTCCGGTTCTGTTAACAGATGTTCTCCACCTCCTGTTCTGTTAACAGATGTTCTCCACCTCCTGTTCTGTTAACAGATGTTCTCCACCTCCTGTTCTGTTAACAGATGTTCTCTGTTAAAAGTTTTCCTTCCTAGCTTACGTATGAATTGTTGGTTTCTCTGTATATGTTGTAAAGTTCTGTTGTAGCAGGTAAATGTAGAAGAGAGGAAGTACGAGTACCTCAGTACAGTACTGAGTTAAAGTACTACAGTACTGAGTTAAAGTACTAAAGTACAGTATTGACTACGGGACGTTTCCGCGGCAACTGAATTTGCTCCGTTTGCACTAAACGGATAAATGGAACATGAAAACACCGCAGCTCAGAGAGCAGTTCAGGTAAACACTCACCTGGAAGGCTGATTTCTCAGGAAGCTCCTCCTCCTTCTTCTCCTCTTCCTCTTTCTTGTCCTCTTCCTCCTCCTCCTCCTCACTGTCTGTCTCGAACAGGTAGTAGTCACCACTCCTCACCACTGCAGACAAGCAGACAGTCAACTGAAGACCAGCTAGTAATCTGAACATGATAACAACCACCGACAGGTGAGACTGATGATGTCAGAGGTCACATGACTCACTGGAGGCATGGTTCACCCAGGGTCTCCACCACTCCTTCTGCCGCTGGCCCTTTAGGTTTTCCTGACCTACACAAAAATATACTCATCAATTCACTGATTGACAAGTAAGGATTTCGGTCTGTTACCATGACAAAAGATGTTTACATACCATCGGTATGGGAGCTGTCTTGTGTCAAACTCAACATTTTCTCTTTTCCTTTTCGGAACTTCTGCTGTCGAGATTTAATTCTCTCCATCCTTGGGGCAACAGAGACAGTAAGTGGTTCAGAACAGGACAGGTGTTTCCACCAACAACCGCTAGACACCATCAAAGAAGAAAAGATCTGATGCTTGAACACACTCCAAGTCCAAGTTTAGACTCGGTCTTGACTGTTTACACTCAGTCTGGACGGTTTAGTCTTGGTCGGGACGGTTTAGACTCGGTCTGGTCGGTTTAGTCTTGGTCGGGACGGTTTAGACTCGGTCTGGTCGGTTTAGTCTTGGTCGGAACGGTTTAGACTCGGTCTGGTCGGTTTAGTCTTGGTCAGGACAGTTTACACTCGGTCTGGACTGAAATGATCTGGACCGTCTTACTGTCTCTTCAGTAGGTCCATGGACATCTTCTCCACCTCCAGTCTTGCTCTGACGGCTTTTACCGTGGACGCCTCAAAGAGCTCCGCTCCCCTGGAACACACACACACACACACACATGAACATCAGGTGAAATTGTGTGAGTGTGTGTTCTTGACTGTATGTTAATGAGTGTGTGTTATTGAGTGTGTTAAGGAGTGTGTGTTATTGAGTGTGTTAAGGAGTGTGTGTTATTTAGTGTGTTAAGGAGTGTGTTAATGTGTGTGTTAAGGAGTGTGTGTTATTGAGTGTGTTAATGAGTGTGTTAAGGAGTGTGTTAAGGAGTGTGTTAAGGAGTGTGTTATTGAGTGTGTTAAGGAGTGTGTGTTATTGAGTGTGTTAAGGAGTGTGTGTTATTGAGTGTGTTAAGGAGTGTTATTGAGTGTGTTAAGGAGTGTGTGTTATTGAGTGTGTTAATGAGTGTGTTAATGAGTGTGTGTTAATGAGTGTGTGCTATTGAGTGTGTTATTGAGTGTGTTAATGAGTGTGTTAAGGAGTGTGTGTTATTGAGTGTGTTAAGGAGTGTGTTAAGGAGTGTGTTAAGGAGTGTGTGTTATTGAGTGTGTTAAGGAGTGTGTGTTATTGAGTGTGTTAAGGAGTGTGTGCTATTGAGTGTGTTAAGGAGTGTGTGCTATTGAGTGTGTTATTGAGTATGTACCTGGAGGCCAGCAGTTGTGTATTCTGCAGGTCCAGCACCACATACAGGAAGTAGTGACTCCTGAAGACTCTCCTCTGCAGTAACAAGAAGCAGAAACAGACTCCATCCCAGATGATCCCGGCCTCGTCACTTGGCAGCTCACACTGTTTACTGCTCTGCTGCTCGGCTGTAAACAATAAACATGTAAACAAACACCTGAACAACAACACAAAAAATAGGCCGTCTCACCCATCCTCTGCAGCTTTGCTCTGTTTTAACTCCCAGCTCTGACTCGTTCTGACTTGTTCTGGTTAGAAAGCCAGACTGAGATACAGACACACAGGTTACATACGTTTGGTGTATCCTTTGATGGTGCAGGCCAAACTGAAGAGCTGAATCAACCAACAGTGATTGAACACCAACGACTTGATGAAACCACAGGCCAGGATCTGACAGACAGGTACAGAGAGACAGGCTGTGTGACTAAATACTTTAGTAAATATATAATGATGATAATGTTGATGATGATGATGATGATAATGTTGATGATGATGATGATGATGATGTGATTATGATGGTGATGATGATGATAATGGTGATGATGGTGATGATGACAGTAATGGTGATGGTAATGGTGGTGGTGGTGATGATGGTGATGATAATGGTGATGATGATGATAATGGTGATGATGATGATGGTGGTGATAATGATGATGATGATGATGGTGGTGATAATGATGATGGTGATAATAATGATGATAATGGTGATGGTGATGATGATGATGATAATGGTGATGATGATTTTGATGTGTAATGATGGTGATAATAATGATGATAATGATGGTGTTAATAATAATAATAATAATAATAATAATGATGATGATGATGATGATAATAATGGCGATGATGGTGATAATAATATAATTAATGATGATGATAAATAGTCTCACCGACAGAATATTCTTCATGGTGATGACGAACACATTGTAGCCAATCAGACAGTCCCAGTACAGCAGGATGGATTTCACTGGTTTGAGCAGCAGGTCTCCGCCCACCAACAAGAAGTAGAAACAGGCCACCAGGTAACCCATACAGAAGATACTGATCCTGGAGCAGATCAATAACATGATCAGCTTCAATGTCCTGTTTCAGTTTGTCACACAGTCAGGTTTATTATATGGAAACATATAATATGCCTCTATATTTAAAGAGATGTTAACATATACTTAATATGCTTATATTACATACCACCACCTGAGGACAGAGGTTTTAACATGCATGTAACACAGACATTTAATAAAACTATTTATATAATGGATCTTTATTTGGTATTATATGTTGTGAACATACATGTTAATATGTTTTACAGGTTTCACATTTTGTTTCCACATATATTTAATGTTTTGTCCTCCTATGCACATAATTACATACATGGAAATTCAATATTTGTTCAGAAATTAAATTCACATTTAGATTTTATTTTAACAATTATTTCTGGTTTGAATTTTGAATGTAGGATTAATAAAACATTTTTAACAAATTTGTAATCTGAGATTATAATCTTAAAATATATTTCATATATTTTCTAAATGATCTTGTTATGAATATTGGACATTTAAGTTTTTAACAGTTTTGTTGAAACTTTTATCTCTATTTTTATCTATTTTGATGAGAAAGTTTTTAGTTGAATCAGGACTTTATTCAGGTTTAATCCAGGACCTCGATCTGAAACAGATTTCTTTTAGTTCGTTGAATCTTCTGATTTCATCTTTTCAGGTTTAGAGACATTGTCTTTGGTAAAATTCAGACTGTGGGTCTGTTTGACTTGTCTGATAAAGACTCCGGACACCGGCCTGTAGCGCCACCCCCTCACCTGGTGGTCCCAGTGATGAAGATGATGGTGAGGACGAACCAGAACATGTAGCTGAAGATGATAACCTTCATCATGTCAAGGTAAGACCTGAACACACAGACAGCAGAGAGACAGGTGAGCAGGTGAGCAAGGTGAGCAGGTGAGCAGGTGGCCCGGTGGGTGGGGTTTACCTGCACAGCATGAAGTCAGGCACCGTGTTGAGACGGAGTCGTCTGATTGGATCACAGATGAGTCCGTGGTCTTCGTCCATCTCGCTGTTGTCTCCAGCGAGCGTCTGAACTGACGGCTGAAGCTCCTCCTCAAACACCTGCAGCTGCAGCGACGCCCCAAGGAGGAGCAGGAAGTCGTCTGAAAGGTCCGGACACCCAGAAAGAGAAATGTAAAAGAAACTACACGTGTGTTTGTAATCTCAGGTTTAACATCTGGTTTTCAAGTCAAATCAGAATTTTGAAGTTTTAAACAACATTGTAAATTTAAAGTTAAACGTTTATTTGTGTTTTTTTGTTTTTGTTTTTGAAAAAAAGAAACTCCGATTCAACATTTTCTGTATCGAGTTAAACTTGAGACTTAAATAAGAATCTTTGTTTTTCAGTTTGTTAATTTAATTCCATGAAGTCGTGTCTTCACAATCCTGAGAGTCAGCAGCTCAAATAAAATATGAATCGCTGAACCTGACGATGATGATGATGGTCTTACAGAGGAGAAAGAGTGGGTTTGGTGGTGTCAGGTGATCGGGCAGGAAGAGCCACTTCACCACGTTGGAGTCCATGTTGGAGGACAGAGGTCTCCAGGGATAATCTGAAATACACAAACACACATTTCCTGTTGTGAAAACATTCTTCAGGAAATTCCTCAGACTCCTCAAGAAGTTATCATAATTTGTTAAAAATGTTTTCATGAATTTCACCAGAAAAAAACAAAAGACTTTAATCTTTTCAGAATAAAAGTTTGTATGTTGGTGTTTTCAAACTTTACTTGGGGTAAATAATCCCAACACGTTGACTTCAGGCGGATCTGTACCTTTACAGGCAGCAGGAGGGAACCCAATGCACAGCAGGTACTGGAAGCACAGCAGGCCCGACAGGAAGTAGCAGTACCTCGGCCACACTGAGGTGATGCACTTCCTGCTACGACATGATAGGACAGTGATGAGGCCAATGGCATGGCCAACGGCAAACAAATCCATCCGCTGACCAATCACGTTCACGGCCAACAGGAAGCAGGTCTGAGGCGGAGACAGACAGGTGGGATGTTTTTAAACAAGAACAGGTTAGCCTGTTGCTATGCCAACATGTGTGCGTCTCACCTCTAGTCCAAACTTGTAGAAGAAGTAGTTAAGGAAGTATTTAACACAGCTCAGCACACCATTGTCCAGGTGACGTCTTGTGATGTCATCAAAGAGCGTCCTGGTGGGGGGCGGGACTTTGTTACAGCGGAGGCGGTAGAGTTCCTGGTGTCGGTAAATGGTCACTTCGAAGGCTAACAGCGCTAACATCATCAGGTTGTACTGTTGAGACAGGTTAGCATGATGCTAATTCATTCAAACCAATACTGCTACAGCATCCATCCATCATCCAGCCGTCATCCATCCGTCATCCATCCATCATCCCTCCATCATCCCTCCATCCATCATCCATCCATCATCCCTCCATCATCTGTCATCCATCCATCATCCCTCCATCATCTGTCATCCATCCGTCATCCATCCATCATATGTCATCCATCCGTCATCCATCCATCAATCATCCATCCATCATCCATCCATCATCCGTCATCCATCCATCATCCCTCCATCATCCATCCATCATCCGTCATCCATCCATCATCCGTCATCCATCCATCATCCGTCATCCATCATCCGTCATCCATCCGTCATCCATCCATCGATCATCTGTCATCCATCCATCATCCATCATCCATTCATCAACCTGATTGGCCCTAGTTTCATTAGGGGGTTATTAACGACTCTCTGTCAGGCCCCTCCTCTGCTGAAAGACTAATGGTGTCTGTTGCCATGACAACCCAATTCCTAGCAGTGCAGAGATGCACAAGCCTCTCCCCCATGTTGTGATTCTCAGAGGATTATTATTGTTTTTGCTATGATGGGTTGTGATGTCACTCCTCACCCTCAGGTAGTCCAGCAGTTTTCCATCTGTTTTGTGAAGCCCCACCCACTGGGCGGGGTCAACAGGAGCAGAGTACAAAACAGAGCGAGACAGGTCGATACTGGAGTTCCCTGGCTACAGAAAGACAAGACACGCAGGTCAGAAAGACAGGTTACACAGAGACAGACAGGTATGCTGGTGATGCCATGGTTACCATGGTGCAGTTGGAGGAGTATCTGATTGGCTGGACGACATTGAGTTGGTACAACATCTTGCAGACGGCCACCACACAGGTCCACACTGTACATACTCCTGACAGCAGGGGGCGCCACTTCCTGCACGGCAAAGCCACACCCACACAGAGCACGAACAGTAGGTTAAACACACACACCTGCAGAGAGAGAGACAGGTTAAACACACACCTGCATAAAGACTTTCACACAGACAGATTATAGACAGACAGACAGACAGGTTACAGACAGACAGGTCTGACCTCCTTCACAGAGACCCAGATGATGTAAGAGGAGACGATTTTGACGATGTGCAGTTCCAAGAGCCACCAGAGGAGGCACTGCAGGCGCTGCAGGGAGAGGAGGAGGCGCAGGAACAACACAGAGAGACGGTCCACCACCAACTTCCAGGAGATGAGCACTGAGGAGCAGAAACCAGAGTGCTCTCTGATAGTGTATTAACACTCACTGGTATCAGTGCATCAGTGTGTTCACTCTGTCACTATGGAAACATGCAGTGCATTATGGGTACAGGATGGTGAACTCATACTGGTCCACCAAGTGAGTGTGAAACTTTTCAGCCTCAACAGTCTCCATCAGCAGAAAGAGAGTAACCACCGAGCTGTTTTCACTTCTGTAGCTGTTCCTGAACGCAGCACGATACAAATACAATGTTTATTTTGTGTCAGGATTTCTGTCTGCTCCTACTGTTTGCTCCTCTGTTTTGTCCCCAATCACCTCTCCTCATGTTTTCTGTCATTCCCCGGTCTGTTTGTTATTGTTTTCTGCCAGTCACCCGCTCCCACTCCCGCTCCGTGCAATCAGTCGGTGCTCCCAATCTCAGCTGATCGCCAAAGCTAAGCAGTGTCAGGCCTGGTTAGTACTTGGATGGGAGACCACCTGGGAGTACCAGGTGCTGCAGAGCTACCAGTCGGAGCTACCAGTACCAGAGTCTGCTGCCGCTCGCTGTGGAGGACCTCGGGATTCCCCCAGCGCAGCCTCGCCCGGTGAGAGTCAGTGGAGTTTCCCTCCCGACTCGGGAATCAGACACTGACTTTAGGTACCGGCCTGTGTTGAACAATAAAGACTGTTTTTGAACTATATCCTGCCTATCACCTGAGTCTGTGTGCCTGCGCTTGGGTCCAGAAACACCTCAACAATTTTGACTGAGTGTCACCATCCTGCTGCTGGACAGGACAATCACAGTTTACTGTTCAACACAGGAAACAAACACATGTTGAATCTGAATTCTGAATTTCGCATTTGCTGTCAGAGTATTGCAGCGACCCAAACGAAATATGTACCGCTGCATGCAATATGCATACAATTAGGACATTCTACTGCTTCATAAAAATGTGCCTTGACCTTTAAGCCTCTTGGTCATATTCGTCACAATTTGTAGTCCCACATGCAAAGTAAAAAGAGAGGTGATGTAATTCATTTTTCGTCTTCCATTTGTGAATTGCAACTGAGTGGAAGATTAGCGCCACCTAGTCTCTCTGGGGCTCAGTCAATTTGACGCTCATATGGCTGCAGAGGATTGTGGATCAGAACAGCCAGAGAAACACGCTGGCCTGGAGACTGCAGAATACGACCAGATGCGGTGGGACATCTGAGTAGTTTTCATTGACTCTATTTGACAGACTACAAACTGGGAATTACTAAATCTGTTCCTGGCATACTGAATCCGATGGTAGTCTGGGAGTCTTGCAGTCTGGCAGTCTGGTAGTCTGGCAGTCTGGTAGTATGATAGTCTGGTAATACGGTAGTACAGTGGTCTGGTAGTCTGGCAGTATGGCGGTCTGGTAGTATGGCAGTATGGTAGTATTGTAGTCTGGTAGTATGGCAGTATGGCAGTCTGGTAGTATGGCAGTCTGGTAGTCTGGTAGTCTGTCAGTCTGGTTGTATGGCAGTATGGTAGTCTGGTAGTATGGCAGTCTGGTAGTATAGTAGTCTGGCAGTCTGGTAGTATGGCGCTATGGCGGGATGGCAGTCTGGTAGTATGGTAGTCTGATAGTATAGCAGTATGGCAGTCTGGTAGCATGGCAGTATGGCAGTCTGGTAGTATGGCAGTATGGTAGTCTGGTAGTCTGGCAGTCCGGTAGTATGGCAGTCTGGTAGTATGGCAGTCTGGTAGTATGGTAGTCTGGCAGTCTGGTAGTATGGCGCTATGGCGAGATGGCAGTCTGGTAGTATGGTAGTCTGGTAGTCTGGCAGTATGGCGGTCTGGTAGTATGGTAGTATGGCAGTATGGTAGTATTGTAGTATTGTAGTCTGGTAGTATGGCAGTATGGCAGTCTGGTAGTATGGCAGTCTGGTAGTCTGTCAGTCTGGTTGTATGGCAGTATGGTAGTCTGGTAGTATGGCAGTCTGGTAGTATGGCAGTCTGGCAGTATGGTAGTCTGGCAGTCTGGTAGTCTGGTAGTATAGCGCTATGGCGGGATGGCAGTCTGGTAGTATGGTAGTCTGGTAGTATGGTAGTCTGATAGTATAGCAGTATGGCAGTCTGGTAGCATGGCAGTATAGCAGTCTGGTAGTATGGCAGTATGGTAGTCTGGTAGTCTGGCAGTCCGGTAGTATGGCAGTCTGCTAGTCTGTCAGTATGGTAGTCTGGTAGTATGGCAGTCTGGTAGTATGGCAGTCTGGTAGTATGGTAGCCTGATAGTATAGCAGTATGGCAGTCTGGTAGCATGGCAGTATGGCAGTCTGGTAGTATGGCAGTCTGGTAATATGGTAGTCTGGCACTATGGTGGGATGGCGGTCTGGTAGTCTGGTAGTATAGCAGTATAGCAGTATGGCAGTCTGGTAGTATGGCAGTATGGTAGTCTGGCAGTCTGGCAGTCTGGTAGTATGGCGGGATGGCGGTATGGCAGTCTGGTAGTCTGGTAGTCTGATAGTATAGCAGTATGGCAGTATGGCAGTATGGCAGTCTGGTAGTCTGGTAGTACGGTAGTCTGGCAGTCTGATAGTATGGGATTATGGCAGTATGGTAGTATGGCAGTATGGCAGTTTGGTAGTATGGCATTATGGTAGTATGGTAGTCTGGCAGTATGGTAGTATTGTAGTCTGGTAGTTTGGTTAGTCTGGTAGTGTGGTAGTATGGCAGTATGGTAGTATTGTAGTCTGGTAGTTTGGTTAGTCTGGTAATATGAGGATTGAAACGCACAGTGTGACCCTGCAGTGTGGTTACCTGTGAGTTGGTCAGTCAGGGTTTCCCTGTCAAACATGCAGGGGTAGTCCTCGATCTCCTCCTTTAACCAATCCTCTTCAATTTCCTCCTCCTTCTGATCGCCTCTCTTCACCTCCTCCAGGATGACCTGAGGAGCTCCGCCCACTGACAGGTCAACCAGGCTGCCGTCAGAGTGGACCAACCTGCAGAGAGAGAGACCAAATCATGTACTTCATTACACTCACATAAGGTACACAGACATATTAGTACTGTGACAAATGAAATGTTCTGCAACAGCTGCAGCCTCATCAGACGTCTTAATTTGAAAAGTCCCCTCTTTCTGCTACATAACCATGATGGCAACTGTTGAGTGTGGAAAGTGTCCATCATGTCACATCTGGATGGTCCAGGAAGTGTTTTCAAGCAGTAAACGAATCGAACCGTGGTTCTGTTTGATCCAGACTGTTAACATGCCCAAACGGCCATGGAGGCAAATGAGCAGATCAGGAGTCCAGGAGGGGTTTCAGATGAAGCTTCATTTATTTTTACATTCTAACACCACACCAAAGGTTCGCCATCTCCTACCAGTTCCCACCAGTCTCTACCAGACCTATCATCTACAGGTAGGTGTATATATCAATCATTTAAAATGTACAATAAATATTTACATTATTTCCTCAACCCAAAGATATCCATAATAATTTACCACTATTTACAGTCCTATAAGTAAAGGAAATTATCAATACATAATTTATCGAAATAAATGGAGCAACACATATCTTGACTTCCCCCCCTACCCGCTTCCTGTGGTTGGTACTTCCCGGAACTATAAATGGGTGCTCGAGCCCCCGGGGTACTATTTTGCCCGAACATCCTGGGAAGAGGAAACAGGCAGAGTTGTTGCCATATTTAAATTAACATTTATCTTTAGCTTGGCAATATATATACTCTGTTGTTCTGCCACATAACTAATTAGACATTATCACAATCAGTCTGTTCAATCAGTCACTCACTGCACTTGTCTATTTGTTTGTTCCCAGGGAGAACAAAAGGAACAACCCTGTGTCCCAGCTGTGCACAAGGCTCCCAGCATCCACAGTCCAATAATAAATATATCCAATAAAATGGTGTGGGTTCTCCTTGGCACCTTCATCACACCACATCTCAAATACTGTCTGCAGCATAGGTAACGGCGTTGCGTCGTTACACAGACCAAGACCATCTCTTCTGGTCGGACCATATTCTGTTCCTTGGATCTTGACTGTGGTCCCAGGCTCCTTGTTTGGTCCAAAACCAAAGCAGGAGTGATATCAAAACAAGCAGGCAGCTCCACAATGGGGTGTGTCGACAGTCACATTGGAAGAGCAGCAGCACCTGTGGATGTGCTGGATGTGACACCTGTGTGTTACCTGGTGATGGTGCTGTTGTGCGTGTCCACCACAGTCTTCAGGTCGGTCAGCTGCAGGAATGGCTCGTGAAAGTAATGGAGGTGAACAATGCACACCTGCAGCACAAACAGCACGCTGAATTACCACAGCAATAACGAAAAAAACTGGAAACATTCTGAAACAGAACCGTACCAGCAGGAACGCAGCCGGGATGAAGATCCTGGTGAAGAGGACCGGAACGGAGAATTTCTCCAGACCCACATCCTCCAACCTATAGCCACAAACACAGCAGAGACAATGGACATACGACAGACACATGTAACAGCTGCGTGTACAGGTGTGTATAGGTGTGTTACAAGTGGGCAGAGGTTTGAACAGTTGTGTGAACAGGTGTGTGTGCAAGTGTCTGTGCAAGTGTGTATACGGGTGTGTAAAAGTGTGTGTACAAGTGTGTGCACCTGTGTGTGCTCAGTCCAGTGTAATAGATCCAGGTGTGGGGTGATGAGGGGAACTGGAAGGTGTAAACCAGGATCAGAACCAACATCGAGTAAACCACCACTGCTACCCAGAAACCCCTGAGCAAGGCACGCCAACGCTCATAGTTCAACTACAGAAACAAACAAAGGTAGACAGACAGACAGGTGGAAAGTCGGATTCATGAATATTCTTCAAAATAATCTGACACCTCATTTTTCAAAACATCCAATGAGTGATCCAAACTAATATTAACAGTAGTAGTAGTACTTGCAGTAGTACCAGGTAAAGTAGTAGTACTTGGTACAGTAGTAGTAGTACTTGCAGTAGCACCCTGTATAGTAGCAGTAGTAGTAGTAGTACCACCTTGTATAGTAGTAGTAGTAGTACTTGCAGTAGTACCTGCTATAGTAGTAGCAGTAGTACTTGCAGTAGTACCTGGTATAGTGGTAGTAGTAGTAGTACTTGCAGTAGTACCTGTTATAGTAGTAGTAGTTGCAGTAGTATCTGGTATAGTAGTACTTGCAGTAGTACCTGGTATAGTAGTAGTACTTGCAGTAGCACCCTGTATAGTAGTAGTAGTAGTACTTGTAGTAGTACCTGGTATAGTAGTAGTAGTAGTACTTGCAGTAGTACCTGGTATAGTAGTATTAGTAGTAGTACTTGCAGTAGTACCTGTTATAGTAGTAGTACTTGCAGTAGTACCTGGTATAGTAGTAGTAGTAGTACTTGCAGTAGTACCTGTTACAGTAGTAGTACTAGTAGTAGTAGTTGCAGTAGTATCTGGTATAGTAGTAGTAGTACTTGCAGTAGTACCTGTTACAGTAGTAGTAGTAGTAGTAGTAGTAGTTGCAGTAGTACCTGGTATAGTAGTAGTAGTACTTGCAGTAGCACCTGGTACAGTAGTAGTACTTGCAGTAGTACCTGGTATAGTATAGTAGTACTTGCAGTAGTACCTGGTACAGGGCCACGCAGCACAGGAACATCACCATGTAGATGACTTTGTAGAGGACGATTTTCCCCTCAAAGCTGACGAAGAAGAACATCGTCCCGCAAACGTAGATCCAGTATTTAACAAACATCCTTGAAACCACAGCAACCAGAGCCTCTATCTGAACTCCTCCACCTGCTCCAAGGAGCAACACCTCCTCATACAGCACCTCCTCCTTCCTCTGCAGGTCTTCATCCTCTGGAGGACATGAGAGAACAGAACAGGTGTTCAGACAGACAGGTGTTCATTCAGACAGGTGTTCAGACAGACAGACAGGTGTTCAAACAGACAGGTATTCATTCAGACAGGTGTTCAGACAGACAGGAGTCTTACCTTCCATGTGGACAGTGACAGTAGTCAGCTGTGTGTCTGTCTGTCTGTCCCTCTTCTCAGTCAGCGACTGTCGCAGCAGCAACCAGAAGGTCAGCAGACACAACAGCTGCAATGACAATCAATCAATCAATAACATCAACCAATCAACAACATCAATCAATCAATCAATAACATCAACCAATCACCCAATAAAATTCATTCAATCAATCAATCAACCAATCAATAACATCAATCAATCAATCAGTCAAACAATAACATCGATCAAGCAGTCAATCAACCAATCAATAACAAATCAATCAATAACATCAACCAATAAATAAATAACTTCAATAAATCAATCAACCAATCAATAGCATCAATCAGTCAAACAATGACATCAATCAATCAAACAAACAATAACATCAATCAATCAATCAATAGCATCAATCAATCAGGGTCGTCCTTCCACATGAACAGGAGTTGTAGAAGTACTTGTAGAAGCAGTAGTAGTACAATTAGCAGCAATAGTAGTAGGACTAGTAGTAGTATTAGTAGTAGTAGTACCTTGGAGACCAGCTCCCTGCAGGGGTCGTCCTTCCTCGGGAACAGCCCGGGGACTTCCTGTATGGAGGGGAAGCTGTAGATGTACTGCAGGACAACCAGCAGGTTGCCGTAGGCGACCAGCCAAGGCGATGACATCATCGTGTAGCGACGGCGCTCTCGCATCATCCAGAGGACGCAGGACCACAGCAGCAAGACACAGGTGAGCCAGGACACGTATGTGATGGACCAGGCCATCATGGAGATCAGAGCACAGATGTAGCTCTGTTTGAGGAGGAAGCTGAAGGCCATGGACGCAGCGCCCACCCCCACCTCCTCAACCCTCCTTACCCCCTCCTCCTTCTCCTTCTTCTTCTCCTCCTCCTCCCATCCGTCTCTGTCAAAGACGCACGTCTCCAGCGTGTCTGCAGCAGCAAACAGGAAGAGTGACAGAGTGACAGGAAGTCGCTTCTCACCTACAGTGAAACCTGACACCTTACAGAGCTGCTGCAGCAACACCTGGTTCATGAAATGCATGCTGGGATACTAATGTCAGCTGCTGATAAAACAGACAGAGTGAGACTTCCTCAGCTCCTCTCTGATTCAAACCACACACTCACCTGATTGGCTGAGAGAGTACTGAGGCGTGGAGTATATATCCAATCCCAGGGCAGTGCTCTGGGTGGGCGGGGCATACGAGTCAGAGGGGCTGTCATTGGATGACGACACCATTGCCTGCCAGACAGAGAGGTGGGTTTACTGAACAGCAGGTACAGAAACGAGCAGACCTCACTGAAATGAATTGTGTAAAATATACACTGCTCAAAAAAAAAATAAAGGGAACACTTAAACAACACATCCTAGATCTCAATGAATGAAATATTCCAGTTCAAATCTTTATTCATTACATAGTGGAATGTGTTGAGAACAAAATAACATAAGAATGATCAATGGAAATCAAAATCATTATCCATGGAGGTCTGGATTCAGAATCATACTGAAAATAAAAGTGGAAAAATCAGATCACAGGCTGATCCAACTTCTGTGGAGATTCCTGAAGACAAGTCCAAATGAGTCTCAGTAGTGTGTGTGTCCTCCACGTGCCTGTATCACTCCCTACAACGCCTGGGCATGCTCCTGATGAGACCACGGATGTTCTCCTGAGGGATCTCCTCCCAGACCTGGATCAAAGCATCGGTCCACTCCCGGACAGTCTGCGGTGGACATGGCGTCGGCGGACGGAACGAGACGCGATGTCCCGGATGTGCTGGATTGGATTCAGGTCTGGGGGACGGGCGGGCCGGTCCAGAGCATCGATGCCTTCATCGTGCAGGAACTGCTGACACACTCCAGCCACATGAGGCCGAGCATTGTCCTGCATCAGAAGAACCCAGGACCCGCTGCACCAGCAGATGGTCTTCAACGGGTCTGAGGATCTCATCCCGGGACCTAATGGCAGTCAGGGTACCTCTGGCTAGCACACGGAGGGCTGCGTGGCCCTCCGAAGAAACGCCTCCCCAGACCGTCGCTGACCCGCCGCCGAACCGGTCCCGCTGGAGGATGTTGCAGGCAGCAGAACGTTCTCCACGGCGTCTCCAGACTCCGTCACGTCTGTCACATGGGCTCAGTGGGAACCTGCTCTCATCCGTGAAGACCGCAGGACGCCGACGGAGAAGCTGCCGATCTCGGTGTTCTCCGGTAAAGTCCGATCGCCCCGCACGGTGTTGGGCTGTGAGCACAGACCCCACTTGTGGATGTCGGGCCCTCGTACCGCCCTCATGGAGTCTGTTTCTGACAGTTTGAGCAGAAACATGCACATTAGTGGCCTGCTGGAGGTCATTTTGTAGGGCTCTGGCAGCGCTCCTCCTGTTCCTCCTTGCACAAAGGAGCAGATAGCGGTCCCGCTGCCGGGTTGTTGTCCTCCTACGGCCGACTCCACGTCTCCTGGTGGACCGGCCTGTCTCCTGGTATGTCCTCCGTCCTCTTGACACTGTGCTGACAGACACAGCAAACCTTCTTGCCACAGTGTACATTGATGTGCCATCCTGGATGAGCTGCACTACCTGAACAACATCTGTGGGTTGGAGACACCTCATGCTCCCTCTAGTGGTGAGGACACTGGCAAAATGCAAAAGGGACCAACAATCATCCAGAAAGGATGAGGACAGAGAAAGGGTCTGTGGTCACCACCTGCAGAACCGTTCCTTTATAGGGTTGTCTTGATAATTGCCTCATTTCCACCTGTTGTCTGTTCCATTTGTACAACAGCAGGTGAAACTGATCCACAATCAGTGTTGATCCAAACTGGACAGGTTGATTTCACAGAAGTGGGATTGATTGGAGTTACATTGAGTTGTATAAGTGGTCCCTTTATTTTTTTTGAGCAGTGTATAATGAATTGAGAATGCAGAAGAATATTAATCTGATTTATTGATTATGTCGAAAGAAATATCAGTTTTAATTAAAGAAAATAATCTGATGACAACATCAGACGTGTTTGCAAGACGTCTGCGTGTTCGTACATCTCTGCACTCATGAGCTCTCCTCCACAGCTCTCTCCGCCTCTCCGCTGTGATGTCACCGCTAACCTCATCACTTAGGTTGCAGGTGGTAGTGATGACATCACAGCTCCCGGTGATTTCTGACTCCACGCTTGCGACATCCCGCCCCCCGCCGCTGTCGATCAGCTGTAGAGACACGCATCATGTAATATGACCTGAGGAACATGGCTCATCACAGCAGGTGCGTCATGACATCACTCACCTGGTTCCTCCAGAGACCGCCCACCGTGTGGTAGAGCAGCAGCAGCATCAGAGGACTGCTGCACTGGAACCAGCTAAGGTCAGAGTTCACCTGCAGCCTCCAGGGAGCAGCACAGTCAGCTGAGACCAACGACACAAGGCCGAGCACACTGCCAGAAGTCAGTCAATCAATAATCAATAATCAAATCACGAGACAGCAAAGTCTCTGTTATATGATGGAGGTGTTATACGATGTAAGTGTTATACGATGGAGGTGTTATATGATGGAGGTGCGTTATATGATGGAGGTGCATTATACGATGGAGGTGCGTTATACGATGGAGGTGTGTTATATGATGGAAGTGTGTTATACGATGGAGGTGTTATATGATGGAGGTATGTTATACGATGGAAGTGATATATGATGAAGGTGTTATATGATGGAGGTGTTATATGATGGAGGTGTGTTATACGATGGAGGTGTGTTATATGATGGAGGTGTGTTATATGATGGAGGTGTTATACGACGGAGGTGTTATACGATGGAGGTGTTATATGATGGAGGTGTGTTATATGATGGAGGTGCGTTATACGATGGAGGTGCGTTATGATGGAGGTGTTATATGATGGAAGTGTGTTATATGATGGAGGTGTTATACGATGGAGGTATGTTATACGATGGAGGTGTTATACGATGGAGGTGTTATACGATGTAAGTGTTATACGATGGAGGTGCGTTATATGATGGAGGTGCGTTATACGATGGAGGTGTTATATGATGGAAGTGTGTTATATGATGGAGGTGTTATATGATGGAGGTATGTTATACGATGGAGGTGATATATGATGAAGGTGTTATATGATAGAGGTGTTATATGATGGAGGTGTGTTATACGATGGAGGTGTTATATTATGGAGGTGTTATATGACGGAGGTGTGTTATACGATGGAGGTGTTATACGATGGAGGTGTGTTATACGATGGAGGTGTTATACGATGGAGGTGTGTTATATGATGGAGGTGTTATACGATGGAGGTGTTATATGATGGAGGTGTGTGTTACCTGGCAGAGGTACGGTTGGGAGGCCACGCCTCCTGCAAAGAGGGTAGCTGGTAGCAGTAGAAGACCATGAAGTGGCAGGAGGAGTAGAGCAGTGACATCACAGAAACACACCTGAAGAGGAGGGGAGGGACCTGACCTGACCACGCCCACCACGTACACAACACCTGGAAACAGAGCAGGTAGAGGAGGGAGGAGAGGGAGGGGAACATGATACCTGGGGGGAGGTGGGAGGGAGGGGGGAATAGAGTACTGGTTACCAGTGAGTGTTGTACTGGTTACCTGTTAGTGTTGTACTGGTTACTAGTGAGTGTTGTACTGGTTACCTGTTAGTGTTGTACTGGTTACCTGTGAGTGTTGTACTGGTTACTACTGAGTGTTGTACTGGTTACCTGTTAGTGTTGTACTGGTTACTACTGAGTGTTGTACTGGTTACCTATTAGTGTTGTACTGGTTACTAGTGAGTGTTGTACTGGTTACCTGTTAGTGTTGTACTGGTTACTACTGAGTGTTGTACTAGTTACCTGTGAGTGTTGTACTGGTTACCTGTGAGTGTTGTACTGGTTACTACTGAGTGTTGTACTGGTTACCTGTTAGTGTTGTACTGGTTACTACTGAGTGTTGTACTAGTTACCAGTGAGTGTTGTACTGGTTACCTGTGAGTGTTGTACTGGTTACCTGTTAGTGTTGTACTGGTTACTACTGAGTGTTGTACTGGTTACCTGTTGGTGTTGTACTGGTTACTACTGAGTGTTGTGCTGGTTACCTATTAGTGTTGTACTGGTTACCTGTGAGTGTTGTACTGGTTACTAATGAGTGTTGTACTGGTTACCTGTGAGTCCCAGTACAGCCGTCAGCAGGACTTTGGCTCCAGTTGTCGTCATGTTTCCCACCATCTTCCTGGCTTTACAAACCAGTAACTCCAGTTCCACCAGAACTCTGTTCCTGCTACCCCTCTCCCCCTCCTCTTCCTCCTCCTCTTCCTCCTCTTCCTCTCCAAGCACAGAGGCCTCTTCGAACATCATCTCCTCCTCCTCCTGCTGAGGCTGGAAGACAGTTCAGTTTTACTGAACTCTACTCAGACTCTAATCCAGCAGTTTATTATTATTCTTCATTAATATTATTATATGGAAAGGAAAAGGAAGAGGAAGAAGAGGAGGAGGAGGAGGAAGAAGAGGAGAAGGAAAATGAGGAAGAGGAAGATGAGGAGGAGGAAGATGAAGAGGAGGAGGAGGACAAAGATGAGGAGGAGGAGGAGGCAGCCTGGTCACTTCTGGTCTGGTTTCATGTTAACAAACCAACTCCGACAAGACCAATAACAACTGATTCAACCTGAGACCTAATCAATACACCCTGTGTGTGTGTGTGTGTGTGTGTGTGTGTGTGTGTGTGTGTGTGTGTGTGTGTGTCCTGCAGTAACGAGGTTACAGTTAATAAATAGCTTACAGAGTTACTCACTAATAGACATGAAACCTCATTAAGAAACAAGAGGAGACGACATAATGAGGTTACACCAGCTTCATTAGTGTGGGCGTGTACGTGTGCGTGTGTCTTACCTGTGTGTGCGGGGCTGCATTCACTCTCACGATCAGCCTCCACGTCAGCAGGCCGACAACCAGCACACCAACATCTGGAAACACCTGTCTCACTGCAGAGCCCGCATCACTTCCTGTGAGACTGACAGACAAACAGACAGTGTGGTGAAGAACATGGAACATGTTCCAGTGAGTAACCAGCAAGTAACTAGCGAGCAAGTAGCAAGTAACTATTCATTAACCAGTGAACATGTTCCAGCGAGTAACCAGCAAGTAACTAGCGAGCAAGTAGCGAGTAACTATTCATTAACCATTGAGTAACCAGTGAATAACCAACGAGTAATCAGGGAATAACCAGCGAGTAACCAGCGAGTAACCAGTGAGTAACCAGCGAGTAACCAGTGAGTAACAAGCGAGTAACCAGTGAGTAACCAGCGAGTAGCCAGGGAATAACCAGCGAGTGACCAGTGAGTAACCAGCGAGTAACCAGTGAGTTACCAGTGAATAACCAGTGAGTAGCCAGTGAATAACCAGTGACTAAATAGTGGGTAACCAGTGAGTAACCAGCGAGTAACCAGTGAGTAACAAGCGAGTAACCAGCGAGTTACCAGTGAATAACCAGTGAGTAAACAGTGAATAACCAGTAAATAACCAGTGAGTAACCAGTAAATAACCAGTGAGTAACCAGTGAATAACCAGTGAGTTACCAGTGAGTTACCAGTGAATAACCAGTGAGTTACCAGTGAATAACCAGTGAGTAACCAGTGAGTTACCAGTGAATAACCAGTGAGTAACCAGTGAATAACCAGTGAGTAACCAGCGAGTTATCAGTGAATAACCAGTGAGTAACCAGTGCATTACCAGTGAATAACCAGTGAGTAACCAGTGAATAACCACTCAGAACCTTCAAACAGCTTCTGGACTGAGCTGCCTGAGATCAGGTCAGCAGAGTCGCTGACGTCTTTTTAAATCTCTTCTTAAAACTTCTCTCCGATTATTGACCAACTTTTTTGTCTTTTCATACAGTAACTGTTTTATTTAACGTTTATCTTGATAGGATCACTGATCTGCTGCATTTTACAACTTGTTCTCATGTGAAGCACTTTGAATGTATGATGATTATGAGTTTTATTATGATGATTACTATTGTGTGTTTTTAGAGATCTGTTGTTGTTTGTGTGTAAGATTGTAACTGTATTTGAGACAAAAATAAATAAAGCACACTAATAACAGCATTAGTGCCACATATTTCCAACACTCTCATCTGTTTGCTTTGTCTCCAAAAACCTGAAGCAGGAAACCAAAAAGAAATCTAAAGAAATAAAATACTGATTACATGAACAAAACTAAATAAATAAGCAATAGAAAGTTGGAAAAAAGTTGTATCCAGATCCAGATCCAGTCAGAAGTCCACATGGTTCATTGAAGCCTCTGTCTATCTGTGTTTGTTTGTGTGTGTGTGTGTGTGTGTGTGTGTGTGTGTGTGTGTGTGTGTGTGTGTGTGTGTGCGCGTGCGTGCGTGCGTGTTTATTGGTGTGTAGGTGTTTGCAGAGCCTCACAGTCCAGACAGAGAGACAACTGTCTGAACCTACTACAGCTGACACACACGCACACACACACACACACACACACACACACACACACACACACACACACACACACAAACACACAGAAACACACACACACACAGAAACTCAGAAGATCAGATGTTGGTGAGGCCGTCGTGGTTCGTCGTCATCCTGCTCCAAAGGGACAAACCACGACATCTTAATTTGGTAGTTTGTCTGTACTTCCTGTTAATTAAAACAACATTGGAGACATCTGAAGAAGTCTCACGGCCGGCACGCCATCTTTTACCAGTCAGTGATGTAATTTTCCAGCAGAACTAAGTGGTCAGAAGGCGGAGCTTTTATACACTTTGATCTGTTATCTCGTACGCTCAATGCAACATGACGCTTCAGCAACATTCACAGCAACGTTAACAGCAATGTTCACAGCAACATCTCAGATTCACTTTCCAGAGTTCAAACACAGAAAGTCTACAGGAGCCGAGTCAGCAGCACACACAGTAAACGACAAGTCTGCGGTCTTTTTCTTTTTGATGTGTCAATAAAGTTTAAATGGGAACAGACATGACCGCCTGTGTGTGTGGAGGGTGTGGGGGTGTATCTCATTAGGGTTTCCATGTCATTCTTACCTCAGCAGACCGAGCTGACCCAGAGCTTTCTGCCACGACGTACCTGTAATCAGACGGACAGGAAGACAGACAGGTGAACAGACAGACAGGTTAACAGACAGGTTAACAGACAGACAGGTGAACGGCTGTATCTTACAGTTGGACTCGGGCTGCAACATTGCCATGGTCACCTGGAAGAAGCACTGCAGTAACAGAAACAGGAAGCTGGAGACGCACACTGCCGTCACACAGCGCCCCGTGTTACCTAGGAGACGAACACAAATCCAACTTTAATGTGAAAAACTTGCAAAGGCAGGAAGTGATGTCAGCATGGAGCGGGTAAACAGAGCTGTGATGTGTGATGTCATCAGTTTAGGTGAATGAAAAGAGCTGTGACAACTATGTTCTTGTTTTGGTAGGTTTGTCCTTATTTCCTCCTGGTCGATTCCTTCCTCAAGGACGTTTCATTCCTCCTGGTTGATTCCTTATTCCTGGTCAATTCCTTCCTCCTGGTCGTTTCCTTCCTCAAGGTCGATTCCTTCCTCAAGGTCATTTCCTTCCTCCTGGTCGATTCCTTCCTCAAGGTCATTTCATTCCTCAAGGTTGTTTCCTTTCTCCTGATCGTTTCCTTCCTCAAGTTCATTTCCTTTCTCGTCGTTTTCTTCTTTCCTTGTTGCCATGACAACAGATAATGCTTCACTCACATCTTCCACCTGAATCACTTTCATTTACTGACTTCATTTTATTTCCCTGCATTTTTACTTTCCTTATGTTTTTGCCTGTAAACAGACAAACAAACTGTTGAGAAGATTAATATTCCAGGAGCTCCAGACGGCTGTCGCATCTATGTCCTTCGTCTGCAGAACAAACCTGTGACTGTCCGAGGTGAAGAGTTTCTACCAGGACAACATTCATTCACATTAAACTCACGACTCCACAGTTTCACTTTTGTATCGTTTGTGTTGTTGAGTTTCAGTTTGTCATTGAAGACGACAGAAATTATTTTTCAGATAACGACTCACTCTGACACCGTGTAAACACATGTAAACACTGATGTACACACACACTTCTGCAATGATTGTTTAGTTTCCTACATTCAGAGAAACTACGATGAGAATAACACAGGAAGTGATGTCACCCCAAAGGTGACCTCTGTTCTCTCCGTTTCCTCGGGAAGATCCTTCAGGAAACAACCAGCTTCCTATAGTCACCTGCTGTGTGTGTGTGTGTGTGTGTGTGTGTGTGTGTGTGTGTGTGTGTGTGTGTGTGTGTGTGTGTGTGTGTGTGTGTGTGTGTGTGTGTTAATGCCTCAGGCAGCAGACATTATCCCACAACACTCAGACAGGTTGGGTCTGGTCTATTTCCTGGTGACCTCACTGTCAGTCCACAGAAGGTATGACATCATGTCTAGATAACGTGTTATTATCATGATGTCATCAGTGAAACATGTTCCAGTAAATAACAGACGTTCATTCATTGTTGTCGAAGTGAAACCTGAAACTCATCGAGAGATTTTAAAGAGGTATTAATTAATATTGATGAGCATTAATGATTATGTTGATGAGTATTGATGAGTATATTGATGATTGTCGATAAGTATTGATGAGTATTTACCCGTGTTAGAGGCGGGGTCTGGCAGCAGCGGCAGCAGCAGCAGCAGCAGGACATAGACCAGAGAGAATCCATTGTACCGCAACACACAGGCTGTGAACACAAGAATCAATACATTAACCACCAGATCAATATCCAAACAATATTCAGCATTTGAAGAAAACACTTCCAAACAGTGCAAAAAGTAAATACAGTCTGTTTCTAACAGAATTGATGCTGTGTAAAATAAAAACAGGATATGATTTAATCACATCAATTCATATTTAATTCAAATAGAATCAAATGTTGAAACTGAGACATTTTAGTTTTTTTATAAAAAAGTTATTATTTGAATTTGATGGCAGCAATACATCTCAATAAAGTTGATTTACAAATCATCCCTCTGTTTTTACATCAGTCAATTCATAAATAATCAATCAATCATCTGAAACAAACACACTATTTGCAGCTCAGCACTGTGTGTGTGTGTGTGGGGGGGTGTTAACTTTCCCTCCCCCAACACACAGGTAACAACTTCTGCCTGTGTGTGTGTGTGTGTGTGTGTGTGTGTGTGTGTGTGTGTGTGTGGTTAACAGTGTCAACACACCCCTTCCCCCCTCTCAGGAATGTGAAGCTGCTTTAAAGGGAAATTCCACCTAAAATCTGAGTTTGGGGCTCAACGCTGCTTCTTCCTCCCAAAAACATCTTCATCTGTGACCATGACATCACACACATCTGTGACACACACACAGTGATGTCACTGACCTGTGACATCACTGGATGTTAGCTGCTTCCCGTCCTGACCTGAAGAAACAGGAATCAACTGAAACTCAAAAACTGAAACATGAAACACAGACTTCATCCCATCAGTCGGGTCAAAGAACTAACCGGACCAACAGAACCAACCAGACCAGAAGAACCAACCGGACCAACACAACCAACCAGACCAGAAGAACCAACCGGACCAACAGAGCCAACCACACCAGAAGAACCAACTGGACCAACAGAACCAACCGGACCAGAAGAACCAACCGGACCAACAGAACCAACTGGACCAGAAGAACTAACTGGACCAACAGAACCAATCGGACCAGAAGAACCAACCGGACCAACAGAACCAACTAGGCCAGAAGAACCAACCGGACTAACAGAACCAACTAGGCCAGAAGAACCAACCAGACCAGAAGAACCAACCGGACCAACAGAACTAACCGGATCAACCAGATTGGACCAGTTAGACCAGTTAGACCAGGTGAACCATACTGGACTCAACACTATACATGCAAACTCGTAGATAAGACCTCCTACCTGCAGTCAAACTGAGGGGCAGCAGAACCCTGAAGACCAGACCTACAGCCAGCTCGGAGGACATCCTGGACCCGGTCCTCCTCTGTCTGAATCCACTGTTTTAAACCAGGTTCACAGATCCAGATTAAATCCAGTCCTGGTTCTGGTTCCGCCCTCAGGCTGTCAGAGTTCAGTCAGCCCGGGGAAGAAGCCGCAGGTCCGGCTGAGGGCGGCGACACACCCCGGTGACATCCTCCGTCCTCCGGCACACAGAGAGGGAGACACCCCGAGAGACAGACAGGTAATCAGACAGACAGGTCGGACAGACACTTCCCGTTTAAAATCAGCGGCAGATTGTTTTGTCTTGTCTTGTCTGGAGGTTTGAATCTTGTCCAGCAGAAGTTACAATTTCTGGAGTCAAAAACTGAAACTTCTGCAGAAACCGACAAACTCTGACTTTTAAAAAAATTCTTCTTCTTCTTCTTCTTCGTCTTCCTCGTCTTACTGTGGAGGAAACTGAACTTCTTTCCTCTCTTTTCTCTGTCTACTCCTCAATCCCGTCTCTCCGCTGAAAAACACACCGATGCTCAGAAACTCTCAGACCCGGGATTAGTCACAGCACACCAATCAGCTCTTAGCTTCCGCCCTCCGGCTGATTGACAGGTGGCCCCACGAATCAGATAGCAGAGTGACGAGCTCGTGAACATTAAAATAATAAGTAATACATACAGTAAAATACAATAAATATCCCCCATATTAATAAATATCCTCCATTTTAATAAAAATCCTCCATATTAATAAACATCCTCCATAATAATGAATATCCTCCATATTAATATATATCCTCGACATTAATAAATATCCTCCACATTAATAAAAATTCTCCATATTAATAAATGTTCTCTAAATTAATAAATATCATTTTAGTTTGGGAGTTCACCTCAAATTGTTCTGCTTAGTTCATGTTGAAGACACTACAAATCCCATAATCCCATGCAGGGAGCCCACCAGGGGGAGTAAATCCAAACAGCTGTAAACCCCCCTCCGCCCCCCACTTCCAGTCTGTGATTGACAGCTATGAGGAAAATGGGGGGGTTTAATCTGTGTGGGCGGGGCTTGATCTGTCTGAGTAAAAACCAATAATCCATTCAAACAACAGGCGAGAGACGGACAGACAGAGAGGAATAAAACCAACAGAAACCCTTCCAAGGACTACAATCTTCATCATCATCATCTTCACCGTCATCCCCGACACATCTGAACACCTGCACAGGTAAAACATGTCATTACTGGATGATGAACCTCAGTGTATGTTTCACTGATGTCGCTGTTTCACGTCGTCTGATCTTCCTCACCATCCTCCTCTTCCTCAGCATCCTCACCATCCTCAACATCCTCAGCATCCTCTTCATTCTCCTCTTCCTCACCATCCTCATCATCCTTCTCTTCCTCACTATCCTCCCCTTTCTCATCATCCTTGTCTTCCTCACCATCTTCTTCTTCCTCACCATCCTCCTCTTCGTCATCATCCTCCTCTTCGTCATCATCCTCCTCTTCCTCACCATCCTCACCATGTTTATTAAAAGAGTCAGAACCTTTCTATGTATATAGATTATGTACAGTGGGTACGGAAAGTATTCAGACCCCTTTACATTTTTCACTCTTTGTTTCATTGCAGCCATTTGCTAAAATCAAAAAAGTTCATTTTATTTCTCATTAATGTACACTCAGCACCCCATCTTGACAGAAAAAAACAGAAATGTAGAAATTTGTGCAAATTTATTAAAAAAGAAAAACTGAAATATCACATGGTCATAAGTATTCAGACCCTTTGCTCAGTATTGAGTAGAAGCACCCTTTTGAGCTCGTACAGCCATGAGTCTTCTTGGGAATGATGCAACAAGCTTTTCACACCTGGATTTGGGGATCCTCTGCCATTCTTCCTTGCAGATCCTCTCCAGTTCCGTCAGGTTGGATGGTGAACGTTGGTGGACAGCCATTTTCAGGTCTCTCCAGAGATGCTCAATTGGGTTTAGGTCAGAGCTCTGGCTGGGCCAGTCAAGAATGGTCACAGAGTTGTTCCGAAGCCACTCCTTTGTTATTTTAGCTGTGTGCTTCGGGTCATTGTCTTGTTGGAAGGTGAACCTTCGGCCCAGTCTGAGGTCCAGAGCACTCTGGAAGAGGTTTTCTTCCAGGATATCTCTGTACTTGGCCGCATTCATCTTTCCTTCAATTGCAACCAGTTGTCCTGTCCCTGCAGCTGAAAAACACCCCCATAGCATGATGCTGCCACCACCATGTTTCACTGTTGGGATTGTATTGGGCAGGTGATGAGCAGTGCCTGGTTTTCTCCACACATACCGCTTAGAATTAATGCCAAAAAGTTCAATCTTGGTCTCATCAGACCAGAGAATCTTATTTCTCATAGTCTGGGAGTCCTTCATGTGTTTTTTGGCAAACTCTATGCGGGCTTTCATATGTCTTGCACTGAGGAGAGGCTTCCGTCGGGCCACTCTGCCATAAAGCCCCGACTGGTGGAGGGCTGCAGTGATAGTTGACTTTGTGGAACTTTCTCCCATCTCCCTACTGCATCTCTGGAGCTCAGCCACAGTGATCTTTGGGTTCTTCTTTACCTCTCTCACCAAGGCTCTTCTCCCACGATTGCTCAGTTTGGCTGGACGGCCAGGTCTAGGAAGAGTTCTGGTCGTCCCAAACTTCTTCCATTTAAGGATTATGGAGGCCACTGTGCTCTTAGGAACCTTGAGTGCTGCAGAAATTATTTTGTAACCTTGGCCAGATCTGTGCCTTGCCACAATTCTGTCTCTGAGGTCCTTGGACAGTTCCTTCGACCTCATGATTCTCATTTGCTCTGACATGCACTGTGAGCTGTAAGGTCTTATATAGACAGGTGTGTGCCTTTCCTAATCAAGTCCAATCAGTTTAATTAAACACAGCTGGACTCCAATGAAGGAGTAGAACCATCTCATGGAGGATCAGAAGAAATGGACAGCATGTGAGTTAAATATGAGTGTCACAGCAAAGGGTCTGAATACTTATGACCATGTGATATTTCAGTTTTTCTTTTTTAATAAATTTGCACAAATTTCTACATTTCTGTTTTTTTCTGTCAAGATGGGGTGCTGAGTGTACATTAACGAGAAAAAAAATGAACTTTTTTGATTTTAGCAAATGGCTGCAATGAAACAAAGAGTGAAAAATTTAAAGGGGTCTGAATACTTTCCGTACCCACTGTATACATGTCTATGTATATATATGTATAAGTTTTAGGGCGGCACGGTGGTGCAGTGGTTAGCATTGTCGCCTCACAGCAAAAAGGTTCCGGGTTCAAATCCGGTCCTGGGCCTTTCTGTGCGGAGTTTGTATGTTCTCCCTGTGCTTGCGTGGGTTCTCTCTGGGTTCTCCGGCTTCCTCCCATCATCCAAAAACATGCACCTCAGGTCAGGTTACCTGGTGCCGCGCTAGTGGCAGCCTGTTGCAGCAGCTCCCCCCTGAGAGCCCCCCTGCTGTAGTGAAGAAATTTCCCCTCGGGGATTAATAAAGTGAAATAAAAAAAAATAAAAAAAGTCTATGTAAGTATGTGTATATATATATGTCTATGTATACATGTTTATGTATATACAGTGCATACGGAAAGTATTCACAGCGCTTCACTTTTTACACATTTTGTTATGTTACAGCCTTATTCCAAAATGGATTAAATTCATTTTTTTCCCTCAAAATTCTACACACAATACCCCATAATGACGTGAAATAAATTGTTTTGAAATTTTTGCAAATCTATTAAAAATCAGAAACGAAAAAAATCACATGTACATAAGTATTCACAGCCTTTGTCATTACACTCAAAATTGAGCTCAAGTGCATCCTGTTTCCACTGATCATCCTTGAGATGTTTCTACAACTTGATTGGAGTCCACCTGGTAAATTCAGTTGATTGGACATGATTTGGAAAGACACACACCGTCTATATAAGGTCCCACAGTTGACATGTCAGAGCACAAACCAAGCCATGAAGTCCAAGGAATTGTCTGTAGACCTCAGAGACAGGATTGTATCGAGGCACAGATCTGGGGAAGGGTACAGAAACATTTCTGCAGCATTGAAGGTCCCAATGAGCGCAGTGGCCTTCATCATCCGTAAATGGAAGAAGTTTGGAACCACCAGGACTCTTCCTAGAGTCGGCCGCCCGGCCAAACTGAGCGATGGGGGGAGAAGGGCCTTAGTCAGGGAGGTGACCAAGAACCCGATGGTCACTCTGACAAAGCTCCAACGTTGCTCTGTGAAGAGAGGAGAACCTTCCAGAAGGACAACCATCTCTGCAGCACTCCACCAAGCAGGCCTGTATGGCAGAGTGGCCAGACGGAAGCCACTCCTCAGTAAAAGGCACATGACAGCCCACCTGGAGTTTACCAAAAGGCACCTGAAGGACTGTCAGACCATGAGAAACTAAATTCTCTGGTCTGATGGAACAAAGATTGAACTCTTTGGCCTGAATGCCAAGCGTCATGTTTGGAGGAAACCAGGCACCGCTCATCACCTGGCCAACACCATCTCTACGGTGAAGCATGGTGGTGGCAGCATCATGCTGTGGGGATGTTTTTCAGCGGCAGGAACTGGGAGACTAGTCAGGATGGAGGGAAAGATGAATGCAGCAATGTACAGAGACATCCTTGATGAAAACCTTCTCCAGAGCGCTCTGGACCTCAGACTGGAAGTTCATCTTCCAACAGGACAACGACCTGAAACACACAGCCAAGATAACAAAGGAGTGTCTTCGGGACAACTCTGTGAATGTCTTTGAGAGGCCCAGGCAGAGCCCAGACTTGAACCCGATTGAACATCTCTGGAGAGATCTGAAAATGGCTGTGCACCGACGCTCCCCATCCAACCTGATGGAGCTTGAGAGGTCCTGCAAAGAAGAATGGGAGAAACTGCCCAAGAATAGGAGCCAAGCTTATAGCATCATACTCAAAAAGACTTGAGGCTGCAATTTCTGCCAAAGGTGCTTCAACAAAGTATTGAGCAAAGGCTGTGAATACTTATGGACATGTGATTTTTTTTTTTTTTTTTTCATTTTTGATTTTTAATAGATTTGCAAAAATTTCCATTTTTTTTTAATTTTTATTTCACGTCATTATGGGGTTAGAGTTAGGGATGGGGCAGCATCTTGGCTTTCTTGAAGAAAATTGTACTTTCTTCATTGTTGTTCTGAATTTGTTACCCTCATTGTTGAAATGCACCTATTGTAAGTCGCTTTGGATAAAAGTGTCAGCTAAATGAAATGTAATGTAAATGTCTATGTATATATATGTATATACATCTATATGTATATGTAGGTATATGTCTATATATACACACTCCCCGGCCATTTTATTAGGTACACCTTGCTGGTACCGTTGGACCCTTTTGCCTTCAGAACTGCTTTAATTCTTAATTCTTGGTGTCCTAGATTCAACAAGCTGCTGGAAACATTCCTCAGAGGTTACGCTCCATATTCACATGATGACATCACAGTTGCTGCAGATTTATCAGCTGCGCATCCGTGATGTGAATCTCCCGTTGCACCACATCCCAAAGCTTCTATTAGATGGAGATGTGGTGACCGTGGAGGCCGTTGGAGTCCAGTGAACTCATCATTATGTTCCAGAAACCAGTTTGAGATGATTTGATCTTTGTGACGTGGTGCGTTATCCTGCTGGAAGCAGCCATCAGAAGACGGTCCACTGAGGACATAAAGGGACGGACATGGTCAGCAGCAATACTCAGGTAGGCTGTGGTGTTTACATGATGCTCAGCTGGTACGAAGGACCCAAAGTGGGACAAGAAAATATCAAACCACCACCATCACACCACCATCACACCACCACACCACCACCATCACACCACACCACCACCACCAGCCTGAACCGCTGATACAAGGCAGGATGGATCCACGCTTTCATGTCGTTGATGCCAAACTCTGACAACCATCTGAATGTGGCAGCAGAAATCCAGACTCATCAGACGGAGACGTTACTCCGATCTTCTACTGTCCAATGAGCCGGTGTGAATCCAGCCTCAGTTTGCTGTTGTTAACTGACAGGAGGACCCGGTGGTCTTCTGCTGCTGGAGTCCGTCTGCTTCAAGCTTCCACGTGTTGTTCAGATCTTCTCGGTTGGAACGAGTGCTTATTGGAGTTACTGTTTCCTTTCTATCATCTCCAACCAGTCTGGCTGACCTCCTCTGACATCAATGAGGCATCTTCGCCCAGAGAACTGCAGCTCACTGGATATTTTCTCTTTGTCGGACCGTTCTCTGTAAAGCTAGAGATGGTTGTGGGTGAAAATCCCAGTAGATCATCAGTTAGTGAATACTCAGACCAGCCCGTCTGGCTCCAACAACCTGCCACCTTCAAATCACTGAAATCACCTTTCTTCCTGTTCTGATGCTCCGTTTGACCTTCAGCAGCTCGTCTTCACCATGTCTACATGCTTCAATGCATTGAGCTGCTGCCATGTGATTGGCTGATTAGATATTCGCGTTAACGAGTAGTTGAAAAGGTGTACCTAATAAAGTGGCCGGTGAGTGTATTTGTCTATGTATATATATATGTCTGTGTATATATGTCTATGATGTCAGGTTCTTTAACCCACTAAAGTTCCAACAACAGAATCTCAGAACATCACAGAGGAACCAACAGTTCAACATGAAAGGGAAGGAAAAACTTAACAGGAAGAACCCTTCAACAGAACCAGAACCAGAGGTGGAGAACATCTGCTAAGAGACAGAGACAGACAGCTATACTGTTTCACAGTCTTCCTCAGTGATGAGAGAAGATTTCAGAATAATTGTTTTCTTGTCAACAGAATGAAGAACATCAGTTCCATGAATTAACATGTTTTCTTCTTCTTTTGTCTCAATCGGTCACTTCCTGTCTCCACGGGTGAGTAATACACACTCAAAGACTCTTCCTGGAGCTTTCACACACATGTTGTGCAGTTTGTTCATTATCATGTGACCTGGAAATATATGGTCACGTGTTTACACAGTTTTATAATATAGTAAAACTGAACTGTGAAGCAGTTTAACGATGACTGTAAAAATCTTTAATTTAGTTTAGTATAATTTAGTTTAGTTTAGTTTAGTTTAGTTCAATTCAGTTCAATTCAATTCAATTCAATTCAATTCAATTCAATTATTAGTTATAATATTTTAATAAATCATTATCAGTTATGATATTTAATATTTTAATGATTTACTATCATTTTTCATGTTTAATGATTTAATGATCTATAATCCACAATAATTGTCATGAACTGATTTTACTTCAACAACCAGCTGCACGTCATTAAAGGTCTTAAAACTACAAACAGACCCACAATGCTTTCATAAGAACAGCTACTCTGCACCGTGCGTCATTACGTCACCGCTCAACTGTCGCCGCGGTGTGTCGTAGTAAGAGATGACGTAGAATAAAAAGCTGTCCGTTACCGGGAGGAAGAGGGCGAGCGTCCTGCACGAGGACAGGTAAAGATGATGCTTTGATTTACTGAAGAGTAGGAGGAGGAGAAGAAGGAGGAGGAGGAGGAGGAGAAAGGTTATAGAAGTGATCAGTAATTTGTTCTCGATAATCAGAGAGAGAGAGAGAGCATCATTTCTGCTTCATCACTCTGCAGCTCCGTGTGTGTGTGTGTGTGTGTGTGTGTGTGTGTGTGTGTGTGTGTGTGTGCGTGTGTGTGCGCGCGCTTCCTGCTGCAGGACCACAAAGACTCACACACACGGGGACACTCCCGACCACCGGAAACTCCCACCGCAAATCTCCGTTACAGACACTGAGAATAGCCAACCGCTAATCTATGAAGTAATCTAAAATCTATAATCTATAATATGATTCGTAATATGATCCATAACATGATTCGTAATATGATCTGTAATATGATTTATAATATGATCTATATGATTTATAATATGAGTTATGATTTATAATATGATTTATAATGATTCATATGATCTATATGATTTATAATATGATCTATATGATTCATATGATCTATGATTTAGAATATGATCTATAATATGATTTATATGATTTATAATATGATTAATGTGATTTATAATATGATTCATGATTTTTTTTAAAATATTATCTATATGATTTATATGAGCTATAATATGATTCACATGATTTATGATTTATACTATGATCTATAATATGATTCATATGATTTATATTATCTATATGATTCATGATTTATATGATCTATAATGTGATTTATATTATTTATAATATGATCTATAATATGATCCATATGATCTATGATTTATAATATTATATATCATGATTCATGATCTATAATATGATCTATAATATGATTCATGATTTATGATTTATAATATGATCTATAATATGATTTATAATATAATGTAAGACCCCATTTCCAAAAGGTATTGATGCTGTAAAATGTAAATAAAAACAGAATGCGATGATGTTTAAATCACAAACTCATAAAATAGAGCAAAGACAACATATTAAATGTTAAAACTAAGACATTTTGTTGTTTAATTAAAATATCTGCTCACTTTGAATTAGATGGCAACAACACGTTTAATAAAGTTGTGACAGGTTCATGTTTACTGCTGTGTTACATCACTTCTTTTAACAAGAGCTCAGACCTCAGGACAGTTTTCCACTTCACCTCAGTCCATCTTCAATGATCTTGGTCCAGAGAAGGTGGCGGTGTTTCTGGATCATGTTTCTATCTGGTTTCTTCTTTGGAGAGTTTTAACCTGCATTTGTGGACGCAGCGATGAACTGTGTTCACAGACGATGGTTTTCACAAGTGTTCCTGAGCCCACGCAGTGATTTCCACTCCAAAATAGTGTGTTTTTAATGCAGTGCTGCCTGAGGGCCCGAAGATCACCACCATTCCATATTGGTTTCCAGCCTTGTCCCTTGTGTTCAGAGATTTCTCCAGATTGCACTATTTTCCCAAACAGTCTTGTATGTTAGATCAATGTGATCGGTGTGTGTGAGTCTGAAACTTCTTCTCCTCCTTCTCCTCACACACACACACACACACACACACACACACACACACACACACACACACACACACACACACACACACACACACACACACATCATCATCGTCGTTGTCTGTCTGAATCCAAACCAGATTACATCAGATTGTCTCTCGGCTCTAATCCTTCTCTCTGCCCTCTCCCATTACCATGGCAACCGTTCACCTATCAGTTGGATGGGGTCAGCAGATGGTAACCATGGTACTCTGTGATGCTGCGTTAAAAGACGATGCTTCTCTTCCAATCAAATGTTTTGAGACGTTTTTAAAGTTTGTAGTCCCTTTCTGTTGACACAAGACAACATTAGTCTCTACAAATCTACATCAGTCTCTACAACAGTTCACATCAGTCTACATCAGTCTCTACAATAGTCCACATCAGTCTACATCAGTCTCTACAACAGTCTACATCAGTCTACATCGGTCAACATCGGTCTCTACAACAGTCTACATCAGTCTATACCAGTCTCTACGTCAGTCTCTACATCAGTCTATACCAGTCTCTACGTCAGTCTCTACATCAGTCTACATCAGTCTCTACAACAGTCCACATCAGTCTACAACAGTCTACATCAGTCTACATCAGTCTCTACAACAGTCCACATCAGTCTACAACAGTCTACATCAGTCAACATCGGTCTCTACAACAGTCTACATCAGTCTATACCAGTCTCTACGTCAGTCTCTACATCAGTCTACATCAGTCTCTACAACAGTCTACATCAATCAACATCAGTCTCTTCATCAGTTTGCATCAATCTCTACATCCGTCTAAATCAGTCTCTACATCGGTTGACATCAGTCTCTACATCAGTTGACATCAGTCTCTACGTCAGTCTCTTCATCAGTCTACATCAGTCTCTTCATCAGTCTCTACATCAGTCTCTTCATCAGCCTCTACAGCAGTTGACATTAGTCTCTACATCAGTTGACATCAGTCTCTACATCAGTTGACATTAGTCTCTACATCAGTCTCTACATCAGTTGACATCAGTCCCTAAATCAATCTCTTCATCAGTCTACATCCGTCTCTACATCAGTCTACATCAGTCTCTACATCAATGTCTTCATCAGTCTACATCAGTCTCTACATCAGCCTTTACATCAGTTGACATTAGTCTCCACATCAGTCTCTACATCAGTTGACATTAGTCTCCACATCAGCCTCTACATCAGTTGACATTAGTCTCTACATCACTCTCTACATCAGTTGACATTAGTCTCTACATCAGTCTCTACATCAGTTGACATCAGTCTCTACATCAGTTGACATTAGTCTCTACATCAGTCTCTACATCAGTCTCTACATCAGTTGACATCAGTCTCTACATCAGTTGACATTAGTCTCTACATCAGTCTCTACATCAGTCTCTACATCAGTTGACATCAATCTCCACATCAGTCTCTACATCAGTTGACATTAGTCTCCACATCAGCCTCTACATCAGTTGACATCAGTCTCTACATCAGTCTCTACATCAGTTGACATCAGTCTCTACATCAGTTGACATTAGTCTCTACATCAGTCTCTACATCAGTCTCTACATCAGTCTCTACATCAGTTGACATCAATCTCTACATCAGTCTCTACATCAGTTGACATCAGTCTCTACATCAGTCTCTACATCAGTTGACATCAGTTTTTACATCTGTCTCTACATCAGTCTCTACATCAGTTGACATCAGTCTCTACATCAGTTGACATCAGTTTTTACATCTGTCTCTACATCAGTTGACATCAGTCTCTACATCATTTGACATCAGTCTCTACATCAGTCTCTTCATCAGTTGACATCAGTCTCTTCATCAGTCTACATCAGTCTCTTCATCAGCCTCTACATCAGTTGACATTAGTCTCTACATCAGTCTCTACATCTGTTGACATCTGTCTCTACATCAGTTGACATTAGTCTCTACATCAGCCTCTACATCAGCTGACATTAGTCTCTACATCAGTCTCCACATCATTTGACATCAGTCTCTACATCAGTCTCTTCATCAGTTGACATCAGTCTCTTCATCAGTCATCAGTCTCTTCATCAGCCTCTACATCAGTTGACATTAGTCTCTTCATCAGTCTACATCAGTCTCTTCATCAGTTGACATCAGCCTCTACATCAGTTGACATTAGTCTCTACATCACTCTCTACATCAGTTGACATTAGTCTCTACATCAGTTGACATCAGTCTCTACATCAGTTGACATTAGTCTCTACATCAGTCTCTACATCAGTCTCTACATCAGTTGACATCAATCTCTACATCAGTCTCTACATCAGTCTCTACATCAGTTGACATCAGTTTTTACATCTGTCTCTACATCAGTCTCTACATCAGTTGACATCAGTCTCTACATCAGTTGACATCAGTTTTTACATCTGTCTCTACATCAGTTGACATCAGTCTCTACATCATTTGACATCAGTCTCTACATCAGTCTCTTCATCAGTTGACATCAGTCTCTTCATCAGTCTACATCAGTCTCTTCATCAGCCTCTACATCAGTTGACATTAGTCTCTACATCAGTCTCTACATCAGTTGACATCAGTCTCTACATCAGTTGACATTAGTCTCTACATCACTCTCTACATCAGTTGACATTAGTCTCTACATCAGTCTCTACATCAGTCTCTTCATCAGTTGACATCAGTCTCTTCATCAGTCTACATCAGTCTCTTCATCAGCCTCTACATCAGTTGACATTAGTCTCGACATCAGTCTCTACATCAGTTGACATCAGTCTCTACATCAGTTGACATTAGCCTCTACATCACTCTCTACATCAGTTGACATTAGTCTCTACATCAGTCTCTACATCAGTCTCTATCATTGAGCCGCTTCACGTTTAGAAACTATCGATAAAACTAGTTCCAGCGACTTGCTGTTCATCGTGTTGAACTGGTGATCAAACCGACGGTCAAACGAGGGCGTCTGTTGTAGCTCTGGTTTGGTCTCCACCACCTCCTGATGACTGCTGCGATTATATCGTACCATTACTGTCTCGCAGGTGAATCACCATGACGACAGAGCCAGGTCAGGACCAGCCCACAGAGGCTGAGTGTTTCCCTGAAGCCGCCGCCCACTCCACACCAAAACAGGTAAAGTCACGACGAACTGAACGATCAACAAACATTGTGGCAGTGCTCCCGTGAAATCTGACATCACTTCCTGTATCCTCAGGGAAGGGACAGTGGGACTTCCCAGAGCCAAGCTCACAGCTCATTGGCCGAAGACTCGGCCAGTCACCTGTCATCAAGCAGTCGCATTGCTCGCTCTCCGGCCAGAAACCCGCTGAGTTTCAGGACGATGCAGACCAGAGTCACCCTGCTGGACGGGTCGCTGTTCAGCTGCACCATGGAGGTGAGATGGGTGGAGGGGAGACAGGTGGAGGGGGGTGGAGAACCAGTAGAATCAGTAGAATCAGTAAAACCAGTAAACCAGTAGAATCAGTACAACCAGTACAACCAGTAGAAATAGTAAACCAGTACAAACAGTAGAAATAGTAAACCAGTACAACCAGTACAACCAGTAGACATAGTAAACCAGTACAACCAGTAGAAATGGTAAATGAGTACAACCAGTACAACCAGTAGAAATAGTAAACCAGTACAACCAGAACGAGTAGAACCATTAGAACCAGAAAACTAGTAGAACCAGTAAACTAGTAGAACCAGTAAACTAGTAAACCAATAAACTAGTAAACCAGTAGAGCCAGTAAACTAGTAAACAAGTAGAACCAGTAGAACCTTTAGTAACCTTCAGTAACCGTGTCTCTCTGTCAGAAACGATCTCGAGGTCTTCCACTCTTTGATAAAGTTTGTGAACACGTGAACCTGCTGGAGAGAGACTACTTCGCCCTGTCCTTCAGAGACACAGACAACAACAAGGTACCCGTATGTCTGCCTGTAAGCTGTCCGTCTGTCTGTCTGTCTGTAACCTTGTTTGTCTGTAACCTGTCTGTCTCTGACCTTTGACCTTTGTATTGTAGAACTGGTTGGACCCAGCGAAGGATATGAAGAAGCAGGTCAGAGGTGAGTTGGCTTCTGATTGGGCAGTTTCCATCCATCCATCAGTAAAGGACTCGTTAACATCAACATCCCATAATATCTCTCTCACCTGTCCCTAACAAACATGAAACTGCTCTTCAACTCATCAATCAAACAGGGTGTCTCAATTTACCTCTGAGGACGCTCACATACAAGGGGCGCGGCTTGCAGCCCCTGACCAATCACAAACATGAAAAGCTGTCCTGTCACAGAGCGAAGATTAAACTATGATGAGAGTTAAACCTGAAGTTACCATGGTAACCACAGATCCTGAGACCTCAGGTGAGATCAGGCATTGTGTGAACTAATACCTGCTCTCCATCTCAGGCGTTCCCTGGAACTTCTCCTTCAATGTAAAGTTTTACCCTCCTGACCCCACCCAGCTGTCAGAGGACATCACCAGGTAGGTCCACACACCTGTCAATCAAAGCTCAACGGTGTCCGTCTCCCATGTTTCCAGCTGGTGAGGAAGATGGTGTCTTCCTGTCTGTCTGCAGGTACTTCCTGTGTCTCCAGCTGAGACAAGATATCGTTTCTGGTCGTCTTCCTTGTTCCTTTGCGACTCACACCGTCCTTGGCTCCTATACCGTCCAATCAGAGCTTGGTGACTACGACCCCGGTACTGAAACCTCTGAAGCTGTGCCCCGTCTGTCTGTCCACCTGTCTGTCTGATCACCTGTCTGTCTAACCACATGTCTGTCTGTCTGACCACCTGTCTGTCTCTGTGTTGCAGATGACTGTGGATCAGATTACATCAGTGAACTGTGTTTCGCTCCAAATCAAACTAAAGAAATGGAGGAGAAGATCGCGGAGCTGCACCGAACCTACAGGTGATCACACCTGACCCTTTGTAGTTCTCATACCTGGTCACCTGACCCTTTGTAGTTCTCATACCTGGTCACCTGACCCTTTGTAGTTCTCACACCTGGTCACCTGACCCTTTGTGTTTGTTTTCAGAGGAATGACTCCAGCTGAAGCAGAGATGCACTTCCTGGAAAACGTAAAGAAGCTTTCAATGTACGGAGTCGACCTGCATCACGCAAAGGTAACAACGCCGTCAACTGGCCGTGACTCTCAATGACTGTGATGTCATCAGTGATGTCAGCAGTCGTGTATCTGTGTATATGAGCCGAGTGAACCTGCACACCGATCGATCACGTGAGCTGAAGTTCAGAGACAAAGCAGTGGCAGGTCACATGACCTCGTAAGAGGGAAGGGATGACCTTAGTGTGTTGTCGTGGTTACATCTTCAGGTTGTGTGTGTTTCCTCTTCTGCTCACAATATGTGATTGACAAATGAGTTTGTTTCATCCGACACACAACCGGATCAATCACCAATACATGACCCACTTCCTGTCCATGATCAATTCCATCTCTGAGTTGTGTGTGTGTGTGTGTGTGTGTGTGTGTGTGTGTGTGTGTGTGTGTGAGTGAGTCGTGTGTGTGTGTGTATGCGCGCGCGCGCGTGAGTGAGTCATGTGCGTGTGTGTGTGTGAGTGGTGTGTGTGTGTAAGCATGTGTGTGTGTATTGCAGCAGGTGCGGTGCATGAGGGTTTGTTTTACCAGTGTGTGTGTGTGTGTGTGTGTGTGTGTGTGTGTGTTACAGGCTGACTAATGATTTTTCCATTGGTCCATTTTGTCCCTCAGTGAAGATGAATCACTAGTTCAGATCAATCAGCAGCGCATCAGAGGGACGGAGAATCAGCTGATTATCTGTCAGCTGATTGTCTGTCTGCTGGTGTTTCATTTGAACAGCAGTCACGTGAAAGCAGACTTTACTCACCGAGAGAAGAGACAGAACTTCTGTGTGAGATCCAGTAAAACTCTGCTGCTGCTGGCTGAGGAGGCAGTAATACAGAGCAGGTGTGCAGAAAGGTCAAAGGTCACAGAGGACACCTGGTGGACAGAAGAGGAACAATAGACTCAGTGCAGAGACGAGCAATCGCCTTTATGTCACTTTATATTTACAGAAACAGAACTGTGTGCCCAATTTAGACCAGATGTTTATTTCTTGTTTTGTCCACTTGTCTGTCTGCCTGTGTGTCTATCTGTCTGTCTAAATGGAGTAGATGGTAGGAGGCCGCTTTGACTGCTTGTCTTCGTCTCAGCCGGAGGTGAGACTGTTTCCTGTGTGTTGGTGTGTTTAAATGTGGTTTTGTTCACACAAACATCTTCAACTCATTGTTTTTATTGTGTTTCCTGTTTTTATGATGTCACAAACAGACGTTCCTAGATTACCCAGAATCCACAGCAATCCTGACATCACCCTTCACACCATGACCCCGCCCATCTGAGGCTGTGCAGGACTTGATTAAAGTGACAGACACAGTACAGACAGTACAGACAGGCATCTGTGGTGTTCGATGACTCTGTCACGTTTCTATCCTGATGTTTCAGACGTGAATCTTTTCGTAACGTCACAGCTTCATTCAACAGTTGATGTTTCATTGGTCTGAGGGTCTGGTGGTCTGGAGGTCTGGGGGTCTGAGGGTCTGGTGGTCTAGGGGACTGGGGGTCTGGTGGTCTAGGGGACTGGGGGTCTGGTGGTCTAGGGTCTGGTGGTCTAGGTTGACTGCGGGTCTGGTGGTCTGAGAGTATGGGGGACTAGTGGTCTGAGGGTCTGGTGGTCTGGCAGACTGGGTGTCTGGAGGTCTGGTGGTCTAGTGGTCTGGTGGTCTAGTGGTCTGAATGTAGTGTTTCAATGTTAGATAGGATTAGACACATGACCTCTGACCTGGTCTGTTCCATGTCAGTCATTCATAAGCCCATCGTGTGTGTGTGTGTGTGTGTGTGTGTGTGTGTGTGTGTGTGTGTGTGTGTGTGTGTGTGTGTGTGCAGGACTCAGAGGGCGTGGCCATAATGCTGGGCGTGTGCAGTAGCGGCCTGCTGGTCTACAGAGACAGACTGAGGATCAACAGATTCTCGTGGCCAAAGATCTTGAAGATTTCGTACAAAAGAAACAACTTCTACATCAAAATCCGACCGGGAGAGGTAAGGACACACCTGAACACCACCGAGGAAGAGTTCAGACACCAGTGGAGGATGTGAATGTTTGAATCTGTGATTTGATGACATGAACAATGTGAGAGCTACTATAACCACGTCACAGCGCCACCTGCTGATGGTTTCACTGCAACCTGTCTGTCTCTCTTGTCTGTCTCCCTCCAGTTTGATCAGTTTGAGTCCATTATTGGTTTTAAGCTGCTGAACCATCGAGCAGCTAAGAGACTGTGGAAGGTCTGTGTGGAGCATCACTCCTTCTTCAGGTGAGTCAGCGGGTTGTTGAAGGTCACCATGTGATGTGTTGAAGGTCACCATGATCTGTGTGTCTCTCAGGCTGGTGTCTCCAGAAGAACCTCCGAAGAAGTTTCTGTCTCTGGGTTCAAAGTTTCGGTACAGTGGTCGGACTCAGATTCAGAGTCGCAGAGCCAGTGCTCAGATTTCCAGACCTGCTCCACATTTCCCACGATGCATCAGCAAGAGGAACATTCTGAGCCGTAGTCTGGATGGAGGTACTTCTACTCATCATACTACTCCAAGTCAGTTCTGCTCTCAGTGGTAGTTCTGGTCCCAGTTCTGGTCCCAGTTGTAGTTCTGGTCTCAGTTCTGATCTCAGTGGGCGTTCTGGTTTCAGTTCTGGTCTCAGTGGTAGTTCTGGTTTCAGTTCTGGTCTCAGTGGTAGTTCTGGTCTCAGTGATAGTTTTGGTCTCAGTGACAGTTTTGGTCTCAGTTCTGGTCTCAGTGATAGTTTTGGTCTCAGTTCTGGTCTCAGTGATAGTTTTGGTCTCAGTTCTGGTCTCAGTGGTAGTTCTGGTCTCAGTGGTAGTAGTAGTGGGGTGCGGTTCTTTGTGATTGGTCAGTTCATTTTTGTAATATTTGATGTTTTTGATTGGTCCTCAGCTTCAAGGACCACACCCACCTCCTCTCTGATTGGCTCTCCAGCCATCAGAGCATCCCCCAAAGCCAACGGTGGTGCACCTGCAGGTAGAGCGTCGTATTGCAGTGAAAGTGCTGCTGGCTGTGGCAGTACTGCACTTCTGCTCTGTGATTGGATCTTGTTGGGGAATGCTGCATCCTGATTGGTTCTGCTTCATTCTGACACACGTGGAGCACCATCAGCCAAGACAAAACGTTGCTGCTGATTGGTTAATACCTCGGACACACCCACCAAATGAAAGAAAGTGTAAATACAGAAACCGTCACATCAGCCATGTTCCTTTCTGTAGAGTCGGCTTGATGCTGATGTCATCACCCCATCACACCTGTCGTCATCAACAGAACTGTAGAGTCTCGTGTGGCAGGTGTTTTAAGTACAGTAAAAACAAGCGTACAGGTAAAAACAAGCGTACAGTAAAAACAAGCGTGCAGGTAAAAACAAGCGTACAGGTAAAAACAAATGTACAGTAAAAACAAGCGTACAGTAAAAACAAGCGTACAGGTAAAAACAAATGTACAGTAAAAACAAGCGTACAGTAAAAACAAGCATACAGTAAAAACAAATATACAGTAAAAACAAGTGTACAGTAAAAACAAGTGTACAGTAAAAACAAACATACAGTAAAAACAAGTGTACAGTAAAAACAAGTGTACAGTAAAAACAAGCGTACAGTAAAAACAAATATACAGTAAAAACAAGTGTACAGTAAAAACAAGTGTACAGTAAAAACAAACATACAGTAAAAACAAATATACAGTAAAAACAAGCGTACAGTAAAAACAAACATACAGTAAAAACAAGCGTACAGGTAAAAACAAGCGTACAGTAAAAACAAGCGTGCAGGTAAAAACAAGCGTACAGGTAAAAACAAATGTACAGTAAAAACAAGCGTACAGTAAAAACAAGCGTACAGGTAAAAACAAATGTACAGTAAAAACAAGCGTACAGTAAAAACAAGCATACAGTAAAAACAAATATACAGTAAAAACAAGTGTACAGTAAAAACAAACATACAGTAAAAACAAGTGTACAGTAAAAACAAGTGTACAGTAAAAACAAGCGTACAGTAAAAACAAATATACAGTAAAAACAAGCGTACAGTAAAAACAAACATACAGTAAAAACAAGCGTACAGTAAAAACAAATATACAGTAAAAACAAGCGTACAGTAAAAACAAGTGTACAGTAAAAACAAGTGTACAGTAAAAACAAGCGTACAGTAAAAACAAACATACAGTAAAAACAAGCGTACAGTAAAAACAAATATACAGTAAAAACAAGCGTACAGTAAAAACAAGTGTACAGTAAAAACAAATATACAGTAAAAACAAGCGTACAGTAAAAACAAATATACAGTAAAAACAAACATACAGTAAAAACAAGCGTACAGTAAAAACAAATATACAGTAAAAACAAGCGTACAGTAAAAACAAGTGTACAGTAAAAACAAGCATACAGTAAAAACAAATGTACAGGTAAAATAAGTCAGGTGTCAAGATTTTTCTTCCCCTAACAGCAGCAGATACCATTTATCGGTCTGTCATAATAAAGCCCCACCCATCTGTTAATGGTTACAGAGGGGGCGGGGCTTTAGTTAGACTTTTGTGGTAGATTCCTGTGACAGGAAGGAGGTCATGCTAGCAGTATTAACTGAATTAAGTGAATGCTCTGAGCTTTGCTAGCATTGTTTGTATAGTTAGCACTGTTAGCATTGCTAGCTTTGTTAGCATTATTAGCACTGTTTGTGTCCTGGCCCTCAAGCTGTATGATGCTAAATAACAATTGGTCATGGCTTGGTGGTGGTCCTGAGTGCTGATTGGCTGTTTGGCCGACCATGCAGTGCATGCGCCATGAGCTTTGATCAGCTGACTGTGCTGTCATGCTTTTCTGCTGATGAACACAAGGACTGAATGGCTGAGCATCAGTGGTCACTATGGTTACTGCTGCTGGTTTCTATGGCGACCCTCTCTGTGGATGTTGCTGTTGACATCACAGTTATGACATCACAGCTGATGTGTGTGTGTGTGTGTGTGTGTGTGTGTGTGTGTGTGTGTGTGTGTGTGTAGATATGGGCTCGGGGCTGTATGGAGCATCGAAAGCCATCGCTGTCAGTGACCTCATCACTACGGTAACGCCTGAGAAGAGGACTGAGGAGAGGAGGGAGGAGCAAGGTAAAAAACAACCAATCAGAGGAGAGGTGTGAGACCACCTGACTTAATCTGTGAAATAACTCATTGTTTCCTATCTTAGCTGAGGAGGGGCTGGTGGAGGAGGAAGTGCTGGTGGAGGAGGAAGAGGAGGACACCAAAGCAACAGAGAATTCTCAGCAGAGTCCTCCGATACAAGACACCAAAGTAACAAACACCAGTCTTACCTGTCTCACCTCTGCCATAAATCTCAGCTGTCTCACCTGTATGTGCAGATGCTTTTGACACAGTAAAAATGTTAAGTTGTATTCATTTCATTTTTAAAGCACCAAATCACAAGACATAATCTCAGGGCACGTTACATGTTTTCTTTCTTTCCTTGTTTGTTTGTTTGTTTGTTTGTTTATTTGTTTGTTTAGACCGAGCTGACTGATACAGCTGTGGAAGGAGATCTGACAGCCACTGAGGTAGAGATCTGATCACAGTTAATGCTCCCACTGTGGAATGATTGGTTACTAATAACCTGTCTGTCTCTCTACTTGTCTGTCTCTCTATTTGTCTGTCTCTCTACTTGTCTGTCTCTCTATTTGTCTGCCTGACAGTCTGATCAGGATGAAGATTTGAAAACTCAGGTAAATCTGATTGAATTTCCTTTCATGTTACCTTGCTCTCCATTTTCTCAGTGTTGACATCTCTCGTCTCCCGTCTTTCTCCCGTCTGTCTCCTGTCTGTCTCATGTCTTCAGGAGACGTTGGGGAGTCCTGAGGAGGTGCAGAAACCTCAGAGCACCATCAGCGCTCTCAGACGCTCCTTCTTAGAGGGAGCAGAAGGAGGAGCAGGAGGGTTGACAGAGTGGGAGAAGCGTCTGGCCTCCTCACCGCTCCGACGAGTCGATGACTCCCCGATGATCGAACCTCTGGAGCCTGATGAGGTGAGACAGTCCGAGGACAGTTACCTGACAGAGCTCACAGCCACCTGCTGGTCAAACACACATACTGCAGCTGTCTCCAGGTGTCACCTAGCGTCACCAGGTGTCTCCAGGTGTCACCAGGTGTCTCTAAGTGTCTCCAGGTGTTACCTGGCGTCTCCAAGTGTCTCCAGGTGTCACCAGGTGTCTCCAGGTGTCTCCAGGCATCTCCAGGTGTCACCTAGCGTCACCAGGTGTCTCCAGGTGTCTCCAGGTGTCTCTCCCATCTTCTGACCTTGAGTCTTTGTTTGTCAGGTTCCTACTGGTCCGTGTTTAGTTCCAGATGTTTTAAACCCTGCATGTACATCCAGGTGTTAAACCAGGTGATAACATAGAAAGTTTGGTCCTACAAAGATGAAAACATCTTTAAGACAAACAAAGTGACATCATACAGGTGTTCGGGTGTCATCAGCTATCTGCCGATGTTTTTATCCAGGAAATGTTACTGACCTCAGCTATCAACTGCTGTTCACTTATTGGTTAATCAGTCACTCCGTGTGTGTCTGATATTGCTTACCTGTGCGCTCCAGGAGGGCGGGGTCATGACAGACCAACCTCCTCCTGAGCCAATCAGAGAGAAGAGCTACACAGTGGGGCGGAGCTACGACACAGCATCCGGCAGGGTCTTTACTATGACGAGTGGTGACGACTCTGACGTTCCTGTGACCACAGCGTGCCTTAAGGCGGGCCAGCAGGTCCATATGGTCCCTGTGTCCTCTGATGATGTCATCACAGGGGGACCACTGAACACCATCCGTGAGGTGAAAACGCCTACTTCACCATTGGAGCAGCCGCCAAGCGTTTGTGACGCCATCAGTGATGTCATCTTTGTGGCTGAGATCAATGGAGGTGGAGCCAGAACTGTGGATCTTCGTGAGGGTGGAGTCTCTGTGATGTCATCTTTGAGCGCCCTCCCCCTTCCTAAATCCTCCGTGGATGAGCTGAGCCCTGTCCCCAGCAGGATTTCTCCTTCTATGGCCAGAGTGGTATGCTGATTGGCTGGTTGGTGGTTGGCATGGAAACAAGCATCCTTTCAGTGACACGTTAACCACTGCAGCGCTGAAACAGGAAGTGTACCTGAACATGGCTCATTTGAGCCGGTTCAAACTGAACACGTCAGCTCCTGCAGAACCCTGATGGACCAGAATCTGTGGAGACCAGGACCCACATCGGGCCTGTACTACGAAGCAGGGTTTGGGTTAGCAGGGGAACTGGGGCTTTAACTGGTTTTACTTCGTTACAGCGGTGGTTCATCGCCATGGTAACTAACCTGCTCTGAAGCAGGTTGCAGGGGTGTTTCAGAATTTTAAATTTTTCTGCATAAATCTGACTTAAAACATCACAAAAACTTCAAAGTAGATCAAGACAACATAAACAAACAATACAAAAATGTTATACCTGGTCATTAACTGATTGATGAAAATTATCAATATTACATATCTGTGTGACCTTTTGGTTTCCGTGGTAACTGTTGATCACCAGCTGGGATGGTGAACTGCTGCTTCAGGTCCTTTTACATTTCTGTTGCTGAAGACACCTGTCCATGTTTGTGATTGGTCAGACGCTGCAAACCCCGCCCCTTTTATGTGAGTGCTCAGAGCTGGATTGAGAAACCCTGGTTGATTGATGAGTTTGCATTTGTGAGTGAAGACAGATAACAGAGATATTATGGGATGTTGGGCCTGCTTCCTAGTACAGGAACTAGGTCTCCTCCAGGTCCATCAGGTGTCCTGGTGTCTGAAGAGGAGGTTCTGCAGAACCGTTGGGGCTCCATCATCAACTGGTGCTGGTTTCATAACTCAGATAACTGAGCAGAGGCGGGTTTTCTGTTATTCTCAACATGAGTACACGCGTGGTCAGTGGCATGTTTTCACTGTTACATGAAACTCACACGCTTTAAAGAGCACATGCACCACATGACGTCAGATAAAACATGCTCAAAAGAAGTTCTGTTATTAACTGTCAGTCAAACACAAACTCAAAATGAACACACGCGTGTATAGAGGGACACGTCTATACAGACCTGAACTAATCTGAAGTCAGAAGTGGCGGCAACCGGCAGAACCTCCTCCAACACTCAGCGCAGAAACTCTTGGGCTCAGTTGCCAGCGTCCGTCAGCGACGATGTCGGAGTCTCTGCGGTTCTCAGTCTGCAGTAAGACCGGTTTCCTCCAGCAGGGGGCAGCGAGGATCTGCAGTATTCAGTTTAAACTCCTCAGCTTCTCCCGGAGCCATTTTGTTTCTGCTCTTCTGATCAAAATGGAGCACAGGGAGTTATTGTTTTATCCTATTTATTGTTGTTTATTTCCTCTGTTTACTGGGTTTTGATTGGCTGCTGGGGATCAGGTGTGTTTCTGTTTTACTGCTTTCCCTTCCTCTGTCGTCACGTCAGAATCCCATTATCAGTTTATTGTTCATACAGTGGTTAGTAATTATCAACTGATTACAAATAGAATTACTCTCCACAATCTCTTTAACCCCGCCCACCGGACCCCGCCCTCTGCATGGCTGCAGGCTTTTTTTTAATCTTCTGTTTATTACTTTTATCACTGAGCTATGATTCAGCCTCCTTTATCCATCTATCTCTCTGACCTTTGTTTGTTGGTTTGTTTGTTGTGTGCAGCCTAAACCTACATTTGATGAAATGTCTCCTGAACTGACGGCTCTGCTGAAGTCGGCCAGAGAACAAAAAACCTTCAGAGAACACAACCTGCTGAAGGTGCTGAAGGTCCCCGTATGTCTACCTGTCTGTCTACCCATCTGTCTGTCGACCTGTCTGTCTCCCGGTCCATCTACCCGTCTGTCCACCTGTCTGTCTATGTAACTGTACATACAGTAACATGTAAAACTTACATGTAACTGTACATACAATGACAATGTAACAATGTAACCCTGACACCTCACTGAGCTGTAGCCCCGCCCCCCACCAGATCACCTTTTGTTTTTTATCTTCACTTCCTGTTTCAGACTTCAGAGAAGGTGGAGACGGTGTTCCTGCTGAACGAGTCACATGACCAGGACCAACCAATGGCAGAGCAGCCTCAGGTAGCCACAGGACGTCTTGTAGGCCCACCTCCTAGTAATGCCCCGCCCCCTCCACCAGGGATCGCCATGATGCATGCTGATGATGTCACAGAGCAATGGGCCAGTCACAATGCTAACGACAGTCCAACAGGTAGAGATGAGGTCAGCGATGAAGAGGTCAGCAGCCAGGCTAGTGATGATGATGCTAGTGAGGCTAGCGAGGATGCTATCAGTGTGTTAGCTCAGGCAGCAGTGGAGGAAGCTCTGGATGCTGCAGTCAAACAGGCGCAGAGCCCCACTGCTAACAGTGCTAATCAGGATAGCATTAATGCTAACTGTGCAGTTAGCTTCATTGAACAGGAGCCAGCTAGCGTGGAGACTAACAGCCCCACTAGACCCAGCTCGGTTCTGGGCTCTCGACCCACCAGGACTCAACGTTACCATGACAACGAGGACTCAGACAACTCCCAGGAGGCTGAAGGAGAGTGGATGTTTGAAGAAAGCTCCCCTCCCCCCTCTTTACCTCGCGCCACATCCAGGCACTCGACCAGTCAGACACACAACGACGAGTCTGAACCCCCTAAGGAGGTAACACCTGAACCCTGCCCCGGATCCCCCAGATCCTCCTGATCCATATCCTACAGATCCTCCAGATCCTCCTGATCCATATCTTACAGATCCTCCAGATCCTACAGATCCTCCTGCCCCTCCAGATCCTCCTGCCCCTCATGACACCTGACCCCATGAATCCTGAAGGTTGAACGTCTCCCTCTGCTGGTGACATGAATGCTTCAGAGAGCAGAGTGATTAATTGTGTGTCTGTTTCAGGAGGTCCCGGTGATGAGGAAAACTCTCACGTATGAAGCTCCGGGGGTGAGGATACCTGACTCTACTACTACTATTCACTGTAAAATGGTTGTTCTTAGTTCACTTAAGCCTGCAGGTGTCTCCCCCTGCTGTCAGACAGAGGAATTACAACAACACTGATCTCATCTGATGCTGCTGAGCAGTAAAACTGAAGATAATGTTCTGAAAAGCCACATGATTGAATTACTCTATTCCCATTCAAGTTAGTATAAAGCTAAACAGGAAGTAAGCTGGCTCAGCTGGTGGGCATGCTCAGTCAGCATTCACCTGCTGGTTCAATCAGTTGTGGGAACAAATGTTTATTTAATCTGCAGGTTTAAACATCTGTAGTTAATATAAATGCATTATTTAAATATAAATAAGTACTTCTGTAAATGTTTCACCCATAAATCAACGACTTCCAGTTTAATCAGCAAAAACGTCAAAATCAAATTAGTAATGTTAAGTTGTGTTGATGTTTTTCAGAGTCGAGTGGACTCTGATCCTCCTGCAGGCCTGCTGCTGAGCTCCCAGACCTTCACCGCAGAGACCTCCACCACCTCCACCACCACACACATCACCAAGGTAACGCTGTAACCACGGCAACACCTCCCCCACCACCACACTCATCACCAAGGTAAACATTGGAAACATTGGAAGCATTGGAAACATTAGAAACATTAGAAACATTGGAAGCTTTAGAAAACAGAATTGACAACGTTTCTCCGTGTTCCTCCTCAGACGGTGAAAGGAGGAATTTCAGAAACCAGAATCGAGAAGAGAATCGTGATTTCTGGCGACACAGAAATCGACCACGACGAGGTAACGTCATCGTCACCGACTCTGAAACAGTAAATACGGAACCGAGGTACAGAAATAGGGTTACACAGATCCAGATAAAACTAGGACCGGTTCAGACCGGTACCTGTATCTAGACCTTGTTCTGGACCTGGTTCCTCCAGACCGGGCCCTGACCCTGGTGTCTCTCTTGAAGGCTCTGGCAGCAGCACTCAGCGAGGCGCAGCGGCAGCATCCCGAGCTGTCCGTCACCCGAGTCGTCGTCCATAAAGAAACCGAGGTCTCTCCCGATCATGTGATTGACTTATAATATCACAGGTAACAGGGAGGATCAGGCTCCGCCTCTACAGGTGGAGTCTCATGCTGGCTGCTGATTGTCTGCTTGGTGCATGGCAGCATTAATAACATTCTGCTTAGATGTTTTACATGGTGTTTTTTCTGAAAAACACGCTCAGAGGCTTCGATTGGCTCGAAGGAGAACACAGGAACAGATGGAAAGGACTTGATTGGCTGAACTGTTTGAGAGGAACTGCAGAGAATTAACTTAAAATCAGTGGAAAACTTTCTGATCACGAAGATGATCAGCGATAAATCAATCAAGAGGCTCATTGATCCTGTGGTCTTCAACAGAACATCACTGCGCTGCTATGCTAACATGCTATGCTAACATGCTGTACTGACACCTTTCACCATCCCGTCAAGTTTGACATAGTTTTAGTCCCAAATGAGGGAATTTGACTCCGCCCCCTGATGTTCAGGTGTTGTTCACCTGGAAGAGCACAGGTTCGGTTCCGGTTGGAGAAGTAAACATGGTTTGAAAACAAAGATTGTTGAGAGGACAGTGGTGACATTAACATGCTACACGATGCTAACACACTTGCTAGCACTAGCATGCTGTTCTCCTGGCTAGCTTAGCTTAGCCACGCTGCTAACTGTGGGCTGCTGGGAAAACGTCAAGTTGCTCTCTGGTGGTCACATTCAGTTTTACTCTGAAAAGCTCTTTGATTGGTGTGACATCACAGATTATGTTTGCTTGAACAAGATCTTTGGTGGATGCTCAGATCGTCGATGAATGAAAACTTTAACTAAAGGTAAAGTCGACGTGTCACCAGCAGAGGGCGACTCTATAAAACTGGTTTCAGTTTTATTTCATATCAGTTTACTTTTCTAACATTCATGTCATCATAAACACACGAAGGGAGTGTCAGTCAAATATTTTATATTCTATTCTGTCTTACAGCTGCTTCTGTCTCACTTTCAGGACTGACTCTTGAGGCCTCTGCTGCATTATGGGAGTTGTAGTCCAGACTACAGAGCCAACTAAGACAGTTTTTGCAGCAATACCCAGTGGAGATTATTGGAACTGAGGATTTACACACACACACACACACACACACACACACACACACCTGTCTGTCTGACTGGGGGCGGGGCCAGTGATTAAGTTAGCTTCTGAGCAGTTAGCATTAGCTTGACAGTGTGAACAGATTTATCCGAAAGTTTTGTGGTGGCATTTTTCACAAAGTTAGATACTTAAAGGTGAGAGACAGACAGACAGGGTGCTGCTGTGATGCAGTCAACATGTTCCCATAGCAAAAGACAAGCAGGCGGTTGACTTCAGATGAACCTTCATCACAAATCAACATTCTCATGCAATTGCTGAAACAAGCCCCGCCCCACACACCTCACTCCCCTACAGTTTAAATTGGACATCTGATTGGCTGGTCAACTCGGGTGTGTTTGCTCCTGACTATGTGACAGGAGACAGCAGCTTTATGAAACATTCAGCAAACAGTTAGCATCACATCTCACAGATCTGTAATAATAACCAGGTAAGGAACTGGAGCCTTTATTCTGATAGTCTGGTGCAAACTGCTTCCTGTCTAAAATGTAAAAAAGCATGATTTGCAAGGATTGTAACCACTTTCTGTATAGCAGCTAAAACTCAGCTCTGTATTTACCCATAATGATATAGCAATGTGCCATTCTCTCATCTTGCCATGGAAACCCTTACAAATAATTTTACTCATCTGTCAATGTATTTATTGATTTCTGTATCTATTTATTTATTGATAAGATCTGTGTTGTAATCTGAGACAGACTGACCACTCCCCCTGGTGTCAGGTTACAGATAGACCACTCCCCCTGGTGTCAGGTTACAGATAGACCACTCCCCCCTGGTGTCAGGTTACAGATAGACCACTCCCCCCTGGTGTCAGGTTACAGATAGACCACTCCCCCTGGTGTCAGGTTATATTCATCCTGTTTTATTCTATTTATGATAAACTGAAACACTGAATGTGTCTTTACCCACGAAACTCAAATAAAATGAATAAAAGGAGAATTTCTGTCCTCTTCTGTGGCTGCATCTTTGTTTACAGTTTCTGTGTGGAAATCGAATGAGTGAAGTCTGAATAAATTCATTTTCGGATGATTTTTAATCATTTATGTCTAGTTGGATCAAATTACAGAGAATTTTTAGATTTTTAGATTTCAGACTTCGAGCATCATCAGTGTTTCACCTTCTTCATAAATCATCTCGGGAGTGGTCACAGCTGGGCTGGGCGCTGCTAGGCAACAGGACAAGAGTTGGGACTGACACCCAACAGAAAGTGGGCGGAGCTCAGATCAAGCATGTCACTCATGTGAGACTTAATGAGCTGTACCTTCTTCAGACAACCTCTGAACCTGGAGCTGACTGACAGGCAGTTCTGTTTAACTCCGTCTGCAGCACAGAGAGAGAGACAGGTTAATATTCCTCCACAAGAGTGTTTGTCATCATGTTTCAGAGTGAACTAGTTCAGAGGGTCTCACCTGGATACCCTCCCAGGTAAACTGGATTGTTGGTCTCAGCAGAGGTGGATTGTGGGTAGGGGTTGGGAGTGGTGTAACTCCGCCCATCTATACTCAGACTCAGGGTGTGTTTGGTCTTTCTGGCCAGCAGGTGGTGCCACCGGCCATCACACAGCATCTGACCAAAGGAACGCACCGACACTCGACCTGCACCGTTATTCACATTAAAAACCACCTGAGGAGGAACCAGGTACAACTGTTACACACAAACTTCATTTACACACAAAAACTTTATTTACACTGATGCATCTTTAATAAAGAGTAATAGAAAAGCAGCTGTGACACTGAAACAAGTGAGAACCATGTTCCATTCCGTATGTCAACAGTCAGCTGATCACTCAGGTAACTCACCTGTCCATTGATCATCTCCAGCCCGACAGCGTCGACCTTTGCACTGCTGACTCCTAAAAACACTCCTTCTGATTGGCTCGTTCGAAACTCCAGAGAAACGGACATGTCAGAGCCGACCTTGTAACCATCATGCACTGCACACACACACACACACACCTGATCAGATCACATTCATTGTTACAAGAGAGTTCACTAACAAACACGAGATCAATAATCAGTCACATGATCGTGGTCGATGCTCCACTGTTCTTCGGTAGAGTGTGAGTGAACAGATGAGGTGATTGATTATGTTCTGATTCTGGCCATCAGTTCACTCTGAACTACAACACCGCCTCCATCAGGTTAGACTGTGAACTACAACACTGCCTCCATCAGGTCATTCTGTGAACTACAACACTGCCTCCATCAGGTCATTCTGTGAACTACAACTGCCCCTCTGTATTCCATCCAGCAGCTTCACTGAAGAAATCTATTACAAGCCGTTTGTTTGACTCGTGTCATTAAAGATCAGAAATCTGTGTCTGATTGTTAAAGCAGATGTTTTTGTCTTCATGTTGGACTCACTCAGTTCAGCGTGTCCACTGCCATTGAAGTAACTTCCTGTCTGCTCCTTGGTGAAACAGGAAGTGACATCATGCCTTGAGGCTGGCTTGGACAGGTCCAACATGGCGTTGTTCAGACTGACAGACTGAACACAACCTGGGAAACTGCTGCTGACCTGAGAGACAGACAGGATGACAGACAGTTTGAAAGTTTGTGAAACCCTTTTTAATATTCAGTATTTCTGTATGAATCTGATCTAAAATATCAGGTTCTCACAAAGGTCCTAAAAGTAGATAAAAACAATACAAACAAACAAACAAACAGGTGAGTGAGTATTTAGTATTTGAAGTAAAATCTTGAACCGTTATGATATTAAACTGTGCAATAAAAGTAAATCAGTATTACGTTGATTCTGCGGGTGCTCACAGCGGGGTGTAACCCTCCCAGGTAAACTCTGTTGTCCACATTCAGCTGGTTTCCTTTCACTGAGACCGATTCTGGCTTCAAACCGTCAACCGACACCGAAACCGACCGCCGGCTCACCTCCACACTGACCTGAGACAGTGAGACATCCTGAACATCTGAGATCACCATGACAACAACAAGCTGCTGACTTTATACCAACAAGTTTGTTCATTAATAAAAACAGAATGTGATCATTTATAAATCACATAAACTCATATTTAGGGAGGCTGTGGCTCAGACGGTAGAGTGGGTTGCACACTAATCAGAAGGTTGGTGGTTCAATCCCCAGCTCCTCCTGTCCACATGCCTAAGTGTGCTTGAGCAAGACACTGAACCCTAAAAAAATTTTTGCTCCCGATGGTGAACCATCGGTGTGTTGTAAGTCGCTTTGGATAAAAGCATCAGCTAAATGAAATGTAATGTAATTTAATATTTAATGTAAAATAGGCCAAAAATTAACAAATCAAATGTGGAAATGGAGCCATTTTATTAATTTATTAAAATATGTAATACATATACATATGATAGATATAATGAACTCACAGTGTGCCACTCTCCGTCGTTAACCGTGATGGAGGAGGTGGTGGAGGCGGGGCCTTTTCCCAGGTCAGCTGACAATTTGACCCTCCCACCCATCAGTCGAAGGACCACAAAGTCCATCTGTTTGGAGTCGGAGAGGAGGAGGAGCAACCCGTCCAGAGCCAGACTACGGACCGACAACCTCACCAACACACTGAGGGCAGCAGACACACAGACACACAGGAGAGTCAGATTGTGTTGTCGTGTATGGAGACCTCACCGCTGCCCTGCCATACGTCGTCATGGAGACTCACCTCTTCCGGACTGAGCTGGGGTTGATGATGAAGGTCATGTGACTATGTCTGGACAAACCAAACTGAGCTGCTGATGGCACAAAGGTTGGCTCCGCCTCTAACGCACACTGCATCAGACACAGTTCAATAACCAATAATCAATCACGAGCTGTAATCAATGATCAAAGACAGATGCACTGATCATCAACAATCAATAAGAAACATTCATTACTGTTAGCGCTCCAGGTGTCAAGGCACTCAGGTGTGTGGGCAGGGCTACAGGCAGGTGAGCGGGGTCAGCTGTTGGTTCTACATCCTGGTCATCAGGAAGCACCACCCCCCTAGTCCTCTCCACCAATAGGCAGCTGTCGAGCTGCGCCCCCTCATATTTCACTGCTCCTGATAGGTCAACGAGCCTGCACAGAACCGGCAATCAACAGTGTGTGTGTGTGTGTGTGTGTGTGTGTGTGTGTGTGTGTGTGTGTGTGTGTAGAGACACTTACACCCCGCCCACCACAAGGTGTTGGATGCAACCTCTGAATCTCCTGGACAAATCCTGCAATCTGATTGGCAGACGGGACTCCTCCCCTGATGGAAGCCCACCTATGAAGAAGGAGGCTGGAGACAGATGAGAAAGTCCGCCTGGCAACACGGACACGGACTTCACATGTTCCTCATCCACCTGCACGGACAGAGACCTGAGAGACAGACAGGTGGGACAGATGAGAGAGGTGGGACAGGTGCGACAGGTGAGACAAGAGAGTGTTTCCATAGTCATGCTTACTTCCTGCTGATGGTAATGATCACAGAGTGTTTAATTCCATCACTGAAGGATCCTCCATCAGGTTTCATCACCGATGCCCTTTGAGTGGGCCCACCCACTTCACCAAGCTCCGCCTCCACTGCACCAGAGACCAGGTGAAGAGACACAAAGTGCTACACACACAGGAAATAGAGAGAAAAGTCCAGGTTTCAATAGCCATCACACATCATCATGTGAGCATCATACTGAGTACCTGGTGTACAGGTGTGTCAAGTGAACTCTGTCAATCTCACCTGTCTGTGTGCACGGCTGTCACTTAAGGCGGCCAGAAGGACTCCTGATTGGTTGATGGAGATGGAGGAGAAGGAGAAGAGAAGCTCCGCCTCCTGACCAAATGACGGAGGAGTAACCTGAACGAAGCCTCCAGCCAACACCGAGGCACTCCTCACTGCCTAATCAATCAATCAATCAATCAATCAATAGTCTGAACAGGTTATTGGCCTTTATTTTGAAACTACAATGAGCTCTAAGTCAGAACAGGAGCTGATCAAATGATCCAAAACACTGATCACAAAGTTTTTTCAGATATAGTACATGTACATATGTGGACATGTATGTACCTCGAGGACGCAGCCCTTCTGGACTCCGTATGCATCTCTTAGCAGGTCAAAGTTGGACCGAGCAATCTCCACGTTCTTTATACAGCCGACATATGACCTGGACACCACCTGTCGCCTAGCAACCAGAGAGGGGAGGACACATTTAAACCTGTGACATCACATCATCTTCCCCTACTGACATCACAGGCTCACCTGATTGGTCTGGAAGCAGGAAGTCCTCCGATGTAGATGGGGTCAAGGTCAGAGCGGTTCAGGTCGGAGGCTGTTCCAGGAGACTCCGCCTCCAACACCTCCTTCTCTGATGATTGGTCGGGTGCCATGATAGACAGGTAACCTGGATACACAGCAGCATGGCAGGATCAGTTAGCAGTAACAGTAATACAAACATTGCAGTCACAATACTACAAAGACTGCAGTTGTAGTATTGCAGTATTACAAGTAGTCGTACTGCACTAGCAGTACCCTGGTAGTAGTACTACTGCAGTAGTAGTACTATAGTAGTAGTACTGCAGCCGTAGTACTACTGCAGTAGTAGTAGTAGTCCTGCAGTAGTAGTGCTGCTGAAGTAGTTGTAGTGCTGTAGTAGTGGTGGTGGTAGTGCTGTAGTAGTAGTGGTGGTTGTAGTGCTGAAGTAGTTGTAGTGCTGTAGTAGTAGTGGTGGTGCTGTAGTAGTTGTAGTGGTGGTAGTGCTGTAGTGGTGGTAGTGCTGTAGTACTGTAGTGGTGGTAGTGCTGTAGTGGTTGTGGTGCTGTAGTAGTTGTAGTAGTTGTAGTGGTGGTAGTGCTGTAGTGGTTGTAGTGCTGTAGTAGTTGTAGTGCTGTAGCAGTTGCGATGCTGAAGTAGGTGTAGTGCTGTAGGTTAGGTAGTTACTTTATTAATCCCCGAGGGGAATTTTTTTCGCTACAGCAGCATACAGGAAGCAATAAGATAATACTAGAATAATATAAAGCAATAAAATAGCAGTAAAAAAATAGTTGTCGTGCTGTAGTAGTTGTAGTGCTGTAGTATTGGTAGTGTTGTAGTATTGGTAGTGTTGCAGTATTAGTAGTGTTGTAGTGCTGTAGTAGTAGTGATGCTGCAGTATTGGTAGTACTGTAGTATTGGTAATGTTGTAGTAGTTGTAGTGACGTAGTAGTAGTGCTGTAGTATTGGTAGTGTTGTAGTAGTTGTAGTGCTGTAGTAGTAGTGATGTTGAAGTAGTTGTAGTGCTGTAGTATTGGTAGTGTTGTAGTAGTTGTAGTGCTGTAGTAGTAGTGATGCTGAAGTAGTTGTAGTGTTGTAGTAGTTGTAGTGCTGTAGTAGTAGTGATGCTGAAGTAGTTGTAGTGCTGTAGTAGTTGTAGTGCTGAAGTAGGTGTAGTGCTGTAGTATTGGTAGTGCTGTAGGTTAGGTAGTTACTTTATTAATCCCCGAGGGAAAATTTTTTTTCGCCACAGCAGCATACAGGAAGCAATACGATAATACTAGAATAATATAAAGCAATAAAATAGCAGTAAAAAAATAGTTGTAGTGCTGTAGTAGTTGTAGTGCCGTAGTAATAGTGATGCTGAAGTAGTTGTAGTGCTGGTAGTGCTGCAGTAGTTGTAATGCTGTAGTAGTAGTGATGTTGAAGTAGTTGTAGTGCTGTAGTAGTTGTAGTGCTCTAGTAGTTGTAGTGCTGTAGTAGTTGTAGTGCTGTAGTAGTAGTTGTCGTGCTGCTGTAGTAGTTGTCGTGCTGAAGTAGTAGTTGTAGTGCTGCTGTAGTAGTTGTAGTGCTCTAGTAGTTGTAGTGCTGTAGTAGTTGTAGTGCTGTAGTAATAGTGATGCTGAAGTAGTTGTAGTGCTGGTAGTGCTGCAGTAGTTGTAATGCTGTAGTAGTAGTGATGTTGAAGTAGTTGTAGTGCTGTAGTAGTAGTTGTAGTGCTCTAGTAGTTGTAGTGCTGCAGTAGTAGTGCTGTAGTAGTAGTTGTAGTGCTCTAGTAGTTGTAGTGCTGCAGTAGTAGTGCTGTAGTAGTAGTTGTCGTGCTGCTGTAGTAGTTGTCGTGCTGCTGTAGTAGTTGTCGTGCTGAAGTAGTAGTTGTAGTGCTGCTGTAGTAGTTGTAGTGCTCTAGTAGTTGTAGTGCTGCAGTAGTAGTGCTGTTGAAGTAGTTGTGCTGTAGTAGTAGTTGTCGTGCTGTAGTAGTAGTTGTGCTGCTGAAGTAGTAGTTGTCGTGCTGCTGTAGTAGTTGTAGTGTTGCAATAGTACTAGTAATCGTACCTTTGCGTTTGTTCCGCTGCAGTGTGATCTTGTACCACACTCCAGTGTTGTACTTTCTATTGGAGGTCAGGATCAGAGCACCTGAGCCGAGGTCAAAGGTCAAACGTACACACCCTTCCGCAAGCTCCATGGACAGGAAGTCCCTCTACAAGAGACAGGAACTGAGGTTATGCGTGTCTCACACACATTCTGCTGAGACTCTTATTGTGAAGGTGTGTGTGTGTGGTACCGTGTTGTTGGAGGCCAGGTACAGCAACAATCCGCCCGGAGACAGAGTCTTAAACAGCAACACGACGGACGTGGACGTCGCTCGCAAAGACTTCTGGACCAATGAGAAGCCAGATCCATCAAAGTGGAAGGACGTCTCCTCTGCCTGGGGGCTGAGAGACAGACAGGTGCAGACTGGTAGAGACAGACAGGTGCAGACTGGTAGAGACAGACAGGTAGAGACACAGACAGGTGTTACCTGCTGAAACAGCCTCCACACTCTCCCTCCTGGCTGTCGTAGCTCCACAAGCCGACGTTCCTCTCGTTCAGCGCTGCTTCTCCCAGGCAGCCCTGGAAGGTGGAGGTGTGCAGTTCTGCAGGGCTCTGACGTCACACACACACACACCTGTGACCACCTGTACACCTCCACACACACCTGCGTACCTGCCCTGAGCGAGTCTTACCTGCGTGTGAGCTCCCAGTCCTCCGATGTGGACGACCGTGTTTCTGTCCACGTCTAACACTCTGGATGACCCCGGAGATGTTGCGGTTACCGCGGGCAGTGGCTCAGACTCAGACTCCAGCTGATGGACAGACAGAGCGGCGATGGCCCCGAACCTGCGGCATTATGACATCACCAGATGACATCACTGCTTCCTCAGACACGTGAGTAGCCGTGATGAGGTGGCGTGTATTTACCGTGTGGCATTGATTCTGGTCCACCTGTTGTTGCTGATGTCGAGTCCAGGAAACAGCAGCCGTCTGCTGCCGGAGCCCATGTCCCACAGGAGACTCACCTTCCCATCATGCACCTCTACGGCCAGGAAGTCCACCTGCAGACCAGACGCTGGGTCAAACCAACAATATCTGGTCCACACTTGGCCTGTGTGTGTGTGTGTGTGTGTGTGTGTGTGTGTGTGTGTGTGTGTGTGTGTACCGTTGTGTTGCTGCCCAGGTAGAACAGGAGGTTGTTTCTGGTCTTCGTCTTCAGGATCAGATTCAGTGTGTTGAAGTTGCTCGACTGAATCTGAGGTTTGTAGGATCGAACGCAGTCCCTGTCCGCCTGGACCGCCACCTTTATCTGATGACATCATCAACATGTTGGACATTCACACCTGTTCAGCATCTACAAGCCTGTTTCCAGAAAAGTTGGGACATTGTGTAAAATTTAAATAAAACCAAACTTTATTGAGATGGGGTTGTACGTCCTGTTTTAGAGTGGGGTTGTACTTCCTGTATCAGGGCGGGGTTGTAATTCCTGTTTCTTCACCTGGAAGTTTCAGCCAGGTGAAGTGTGTAGTTGCGTTGTGTATTTGTGTTACCGATGCTGCCTGTCTTCGGGCCTGGTCGATCAGCTCTCTGATGTCAGACAGGTTCCTGCTCAGATTTTCTCCCAGCATGCTCAGCGGCTTTATTCTGTCCATCAGACGCTGGGTACGAAGCTCCGCCTCTTCCAGCTTACGCTGCGCCTCTTTGGCTGGGCACACAGGAAGCAGGAAGTATCAGTACTCCGTTAAACTTGAAATGATTGTGTGGTTGTAGCGTGTGCGGACAGACCTGCAGCGTGTGTGTGAGTCACCAGCTGGTTGGTCTCCCTGGCTGTGTTGTTGGTGTTTTCCACCACAGAAGAAGAACCCTGCAGCTGCTCTCCGAGTCTCTGCAGCCGCTGCAGCGCCTCCTGCAGCCCAGAGCGTGCTACTGCAGCCTGGACCTGGACCTGCAGCAGCGGCACGGACCGACCTGACAGGATAAGTACGGCAATACATCAATAGATCAATAAATATATATTTTTATATCAGTTAAAAACTGCTTCATTTATCCTGTACTGTGAAGTTAAAATTAATCTTCAGTCACAAGATTAAAAACATAAATTATTGTTTCTATAAAGAGTTGTTGTGATATTAATTATTATTAATAATAATAATAATACATTTCTATCTATATCAGCGCATCGGTTGTCTCACCGTTTGACAGGCTGTGCAGCTCTCTGATTGGCTGATGGAGTAGGAGGCTGGAGTTATGGACGCTGTCTCTGACTGAGTGCAGCTGGCTGGTTACCATGGAAATGTTCCTCTGCAGGTCTGAAGACAGACAGAAGTTCAGTTTCATCCTTAAAGTAAAACAAAGTGAAGGTAAACAGCAGGTGGCGCTAGTCATGTCTGAATGTGATGATGGCATTTTGGTCACATGACCGGTAATGTCATGGTGTATTCACTGAGTTTGTAACAGGAACACGATCAGACCTTCAGCTGCCGTGCTGATTTGACGACTTTCCTCTAAAACAGCAGAACTGATGTTGAGTTTGGCCCCGCCCTCCTCTGACAGCAGATGCTCTGATTGGACGGTCTGAAACACACACACACACACATTAGACGTGTGAAGACACCTGACTGATATACAGGTGAGAGTAAACACACACATACCATGGTAACAGTGAGGGAGGCGGAGTCGAGGGCGATTGAGGCCACCTGCTGGGCAGAGTCAATGCGCTCTGTGATGTCACTGTCGAGCTGAGGCAATCGGCTGCTGTTCTGAGACGTGTTACACACCGATGACAGAGAGCTAAGAGAGAGGAGGTAATTTCAACAGGTTAGGTCTGCGCGCACACACACACGCGCACACACACACACACACACACCTGTACAGGGAGTGGGTGTGGCTCTGTAGAAGGTGGGCGTGGCTCTCTGCACGGTAAACATTCTCCAGAGCGTCCGTCATCTTCAGTCCGACCACCAAACCATCCACCTGTTTTCTCAGCAGGAGGCGCCATTGATCCAGCTGAGCCGCCAGCAGCTCCACCTGCTGGTCAGGAGGTATCAGCTATTATTAATCCATCCATCAATCAATAACCAGCTCCACCTGCTGGTCAGGAGGTATCAGCTGTTATTGATCCATCTAAACTTACTGCACTGATGTTTGTTAAATCTTCGGTCACACCGACGACGTCCAACAGCAGCAGCTGACTGTCGTCCATCAGACGGTCCGCAGACAGACAGGCAGAACTCAGGTTCTGATGGACAGACTGAAGGACAGACATATAAAACATTAAACTCTAACAAAAGGAACAATACAAATATTATATATGAAAATAACAAGTTTGTGTGTGTTTGTGTGATTATGTGTGTGTGTGTCACCTGATGTTGCTGCAGCAGAGTGTGTGTGTCGTCCAGTAGAGTGTGAGTTTCTGAGTTTCGTTGTGCAGCATTGTTCAGGCGTGTGTGTGTATGTTGCAGTGTTGCCATGCCAATGGTGAGGGAGGCAGAGAGGGGGCGGAGCCTGTCATCACGCTCCGCCCTGCTCAACAGGAAGTTCATCTGCAGCGAGCTGATGAGAGCATCTGAAAGGCTGCAAAGAGAGATCGCCAGTGTCACACCTGTCGGGTGTTGATTTGTTTGTTTGTTTGTTTGTTTATTAAACTCACCTGAGCTCCTGATTGGCTGCATCCTGGACAGCTGTCAAATTTACACCTCGGATTCTCTCCAACATGGTCTCCACTTCCTGCAGCAGGCGCGTGTGATTGGCTGAATCAAGCTCATTCTCCACTGTCTGATTCAGATGCCCCGCCTCACTCTGCAGCACTGGACCAATCACAGGTAAGAGTTAGTTATGACATCACTTTAATACGTCAGTAATGTCATCATGATTATAATGTTGGCCTCGTCATTGTACTCTGAATGTTGTCTTGAAGGCTGCGGATGCTCTCCAGCAGCAGTGCACCCTGGGAAAAGCTGTTGTTCGTAGACACGTCCACTTCCACCAGGACATTAGACAGATGTGTGACCTAGCCAATCAGAAGACAGAAAAAACTCAGTATTCGTAATGTGATGCATGTATTTAACATGTATGTTTTATTCATGTTGACATGTGACACTGTTACCTGCTGCTGCAGAGCGCCGAGGTCAAAGGTCAAATGATTTAAGTCTTCTTCTACTCTGGACAGATGAGACGTGACGGACGTGTTCTCTGACAGCAGCACCTGGACAGTCATAGGTGACAGTCAGACAGGTGACAGTCAGACAGGTGACAGTCAGACAGGTGACATACCTGGAAGTCTCTGGTCTGATTGTCCAGTAACACCAGCTGCTGGTACGGCGCCATGGCAACGCTGCTCAGGTTGACAGACAGGAAGTGGTTGTGTAGTTTCTCGAGGTCGTCCAGGAGAACACCAGTACACTCATCATCACACGCTGGGTCACAGACACACACATGTTGCGTGTTATCAGAGGTCATGCGTGTGTTTCTCTGTGTTATTGTGTGTGTGTGTTACTTACACACACACTGTCCTCCCTGCAGGACATGTCTCTTGTCACACTGGTCACAATCCTGACCTTTGACCCCAGGCTTACACTCACACTGTCCGGTCAGTGCGTCACACACCTGTTGGACGGAGCCCCACCCACTGCAGCTACACCGTGAACATACTCCGTCTGGCAGCGACGGGTTACCATAGTAACCAACAGAGCACCTGCATCAGGACAGGTTGCAGTCAGTGTGACGTCACGGAAGACAGATTTTCACAATAAAAGCTGAATAAAGAAGATAGAGGTATGACGTCACAGATCTAACCTCTCACAGTATCGGCCTTCGTAGCCGGTCTGACAGGAAGTGCAGCGGAAATCACCTGACGCTCCCTCAGACACACACGAGGGACTGAAACTACAGACACACACAGGAGTCAGTGACACACAGAAAACCAAGCAGAGATGATGAACAGAGTGCAGTGTCACCTGTTGTCCCGCAGGGGGCAGGCACACAGCGAGCAGTCGCCAACGGAGCCGCTGACCTTCCCATAATACCCCGGGGCACACAGCTCACAGCTCCGCCCACTGGTGTGATGCTGACAGCCCTGCACGAACAAAAACAGACTTCTACTGACATCTACAGACTTTTGTTAGCCTGCGTTAGCCTGCGTTAGCCTGCGTTACCTGACAGTCTCCAGTCTCCGTGTTGCAGCTCTCACTGCGGCCGTTGCAGCGACATCGAACACACGGACGAACAAACATCGACTTCTGACTCTGAGACGACAACTCAGACTGAAGCTGACGGAAATAACCTGCTGCACACTCCTGCTGACAGACAGGTCAGAGATAGACAGGTCAGAGGGACATACAGGTCAGAGAGACAGACAGTTCAGAGAGAGATAGACAGGTCAGAGGGACATACAGTTCAGAGACAGACAGTTCAGAAAGACAGACAGGTCAGAGGGACATACAGGTCAGAGAGACAGGCAGGTTTTCTACCCCAGTAATTGGACAGCAGCGGGTTTTACTTTGTTGCTACGGCGACCATCTACAGCTCACCCACCTGCTGCTACACAAACAGTTTATTGAGCTGTAGTTTCTATGGTGACACCTTGAGTCATGTGGTCTGGTAGGAGAACCTGATCCTCACCTGACAGGACAGTCCGGTGTATCCAGGAGGACAGATACAGGACTCAATCAGCCTGGCCACGCCCCCTCTGACCTCTGACTCCTCCTCTAGGTCCACCTCTACCGCCATCTCCATGGAGATGTTAGAGATCCTTAAAGAGGTAACAGGAAGTGACACCAACACAGCTGCTGTAGTACAGTGTGTAGTTCTGTAGTACAGTGTGTAGTACAGTGTGTAGTACAGTGTGTAGTAGTACCTGCTCTGCTGCAGTCTCGTGCCGTATGAAGCCTTGATGAGGATGTACTGGACGTCACTGAGGACGGACATGAAGTCAGCGTGACTCACCGGCTTCTGAGACACCGAGTTAAAATACTTCCACTGGTACTGTAACACACACACACACACACACACACACACACGTTAGCATGTTGTCTTTAAACGTCTCTTTCTTTGTTTCCCATGATTCCTTGCTGCTCTACCTCTGTCAGCCTGATGTCATGGTGAGTCATCACGCCGTTGCTAGGAGCGACCAGGTCCGTATATATAACGAACTTCCTCAGAGTCCCGCCCCTCATCACCACCTGAGGCTCCTGATTGGACAGTCCTGAACCATCCTCGGCGTAGAAGGTGACGACGTAGGACAGCAGCCCGCCGTACGACAGCAACTACACAGTGAAGTACACAGTGAAGTACACACTGGAGCACTCCATGAAGTATACAGAAACATTCGCTGCCTGTCAGTCAATGTGCAGGGTTTAACAAACACGAATAACATGAAGCCTGTCAGTACCTGGCTGCCCTCGAAGCGGGGAGGCAGTCTCCAGTAGAGGGGGCCACTGAGCCGGCTGCTGTTCAGGTGAAGTGTGTCAAGCAGCGTGTCGCCACCCTGCTGGTACACTCCGGATACTACACCCTGCAGGTTCAACTGGCTGACCAATGACAGGGGAGGGGGCGGAGCCAGGGTCACCTGGCGGGTAAGACACAGGTGGGCAGAGAGACAGGTGGACAGAGACGGACAGGTGTACATACAGTACACACGATACACATACAGTACACACAGTTCGTGTACTCACAGGTACGCGGGTTAGCCCCCCCCCTTCCTCACAGTCTCGGCTCAGACCGGAACAGAAACACGGAGAGCAGCCGTCTGGATTCTCAGCGGACAGACCGAACCAACCGGACACACACTCCTCACACCGTTGGCCCGCCACACCCACCTGAACGAACGAACACACACACACACACACAACAACGATGAAAAGAGGTTAAAAAGTTGTTTTGAGCTGAGTGTGACTCAGAAAACAAACACACACCAACACAGACAGAAGGACACACACCTTGCACACACACTCTCCGGTGTGTGGACAGTCACACACTCCCAGTGTCTTGTTGCAAAACGTCTCTTCTGTTCCTGCCATGTCACAGCCACACGCTATGCATGATGGGTAACCATGGTAACCAGGTGCACACTGGTCACATGACCTGCCAAAGAACCCCTCTCGGCACAGACACTGTCCATTGGTCAGGTCACACTGAGGGGCGGAGCTACCTGCTGCACTGCAGCTGCAGGGCTGAAGAGACAACAGACAGTTAGTGTCACACCTGTCGCAGGTGTGTGCGCGTGTGTCTTTGTAGGTGTATACCCTGCAGCCTGTGGTGGGGTCCTGTCCCCAATAATCTGTCTGACACCTGTCGCAGGTGTCTCCCTCCGTGTGGGCTGGGCAGATGCACTCTCCACTCTCGGGGTCACAGTTCCCACCGGTGTGTTCACAGGTGCATGCTGGGAGGAGAACAGATCACAACCAATCAGAGACAAGAGGGTGGACCAATCAGCTGTCCGACTGACTGCCACACTGTTCGACTACCTGTGCAGCCACTGCCATGGAAACCGTAGTAACCTCGACTACAGTAGTCACACTTGTCTCTGGCCACGCCTTCCACACACAGACACCGCCCCTCCTCATCACATGACTCAGAGAGAGATCCTGATAGGCTGCAGCCGCAGGGCTGACAGCCACGACCACTCCGCAGCCCGAAGAACCCAGACTAAAAAAAAGAAACAACAAATAAAGAAATAAATAACCAAAGAAACATCAACAGACACAAAACAGCTGAGGAAGATCAGGAGGTTTGGTAGAAAGATCTAGAGCGCTGTGTGTGTGTGTGCGTGGAGGTAGGTATGTATGTATGTGTGTGTGTGTGTGTGTAGGTATGTGTGTATGTGTAGGTATGTATATATGTATGTATGTATGTATGTGTGTGTATGTATGTGTGTGTGTAGGTGTGCAGGTGTGTGTGCGTGTGTGCGCATGCAGGTATGTGTGTGTGTGCGCATGCGTGCGCGTGTAGGTATGTGTGTGCATGTGCGTGTGTGCATGTGTGTGCGTGTGTGTGTGTGTGTGCATATATCTCACCTGGCAGCGGTCACAGGTGCGTCCTGTTATGTTCTCTCTGCACAAACACTGACCTGTTGTGACATCACACAGGCTGGAGAGGGCGCCGCTGACATCACAGCCACACTCTGTGAGAAAAAGACACGCCCACTGTGAGATTGATGGGAGGAACGAGACCCCACCCATTGATGCCTGGCCCCTCCCCCCACGATGAAGCCCCTGCTCCTACAATACAACTTCTGTGAGCTTTTGACATCACGCTGACCTGTGTTGTTCAGTGACCTACAATAACATCACGGTAGCCGTTTCATGATCAGTGAGTGAATTAATTCAATCAATCTTCACACACAGTCATGTAACAGCTGAATAAAGAGGTCAGAGGTTGAATCTAATCTGTATTTAAACAGATCAACATTCCTGCTGCAACACAAACAGAGTGTGTGTTTCTGTGTGGAATGTTGTATTTCAGAGTGTGTTCAGTGTTCCACATTTCTGAACCAGTTGAACCTTCAGTCGAGTGTAGTTGAATGTTTCACCATCTCTGTGTGTGTGTGTGTGTGTGTGTGTGTGTGTGTGGACTGAGGGCACAGCAGCTTGTGCGTCACTCACCCCGACAGTCCTTGCCGTGCACGGCGTCTCCATGGTAACCGGGCTGACAGACCTCACAGTGTCTCCCAATCGTGTTGCCAATGCAACGCAGACACTCTCCAGTGACGCTGTCGCAGTGTTCCGCCTCACTGACGTCCACGTTACCATGACACTCACAACGAGCACATGCCCCACCCACTACCTGTGGATTACCGTAGAAACCACTTGCACACCTGGAGATGCAAACACTCGTGTTACACAGAGCCCACCTGTCCACTGATTGGTCAGTCCCCCTATCAATCATCCTCACCTCTCACAGGTGGTGCCGGTGTATCCCTCCTGGCACTGATCACATGACACCTGTCGGTTCACCTGCAGCACACAGGTGGGACTGAACCTGCAACACACACCTACTGTTACACACCGTCAACACACACCTACTGTCACACACCGTCAACACACACCTACTGTTACACATCGTCAACACACACCTGTTGGACGGCTCCGTCAGAGGACACGGACACAACATACAGTCGTTTGATGTCCCCTCTGTGGCATCGCCATAGAAACCAAGTAGACACTGGTCACAGTGAGGACCGGTGGTGTTGTGGGTACAACCCTGAGACACACACAGGGCAGAGACAGACAGACAGACAGACAGACAGAGAAAGATGGGTCAGACAGACAGGTAGTGAGAGAGACGGGTAGAGAGACAGACAGGTCTGTAGTCAGGTAACCATGGTGTCTATATTAAACGTATTCCAGTCCTGGTTCAGACTCACCACACACTCTCCATTGATGTCGCACTCTGTGGCGTGATCGTTACATTCACACTGCATACAGTTTCCTCCAAACAAGACTCCGCCCACTCTGTAGAAACCTGGGAGACACTCCTGCAACACACAAACAAACAAACAGGCGCACACACAAATAAACAAAATCAGATGTGCCACATTAACGTGCATTTCCTCTGAACCTGGTCTGAACCTGAACCTGGTCTCTGGGACGCGTTACTACGACTGTCAGTAACAGAAGTTAAAGGAAGTGAAGTGCTGACCTCACAGGAAGTGCCATTGTAACCCCAAGGGCATTCACATGTCTCCACGGCAACCGCCTGAAGTCCAGAAACGGAGGGAGAGTCCACCACATCCAGAGAGACGGAGCTGAGCCTGAAAGACAGACATCAAGAGAGACATCAACACTGTCCGTGTGTTCAGGTCCTCCTGGACGGTCCTCAGAGGACCCGGAAGACCGGAGAGGTAATCAGATTACTCTCCCTCACCTGATTGGTCCGTCGGAGGCGTTCAGGTGAACTCTGATCAGCAATGATGTCACGCCGGCGAGGACCGGCAGCAGGTCATCACGGGTGACGTGAACGCCTGTTTGATCGTCCACAAATCGCCGAGGTATCATTGCCATGGTAACAGAACACTCAGCCAGCGGAGAGAGGAAGATGAGGAGAGGAGGTGAGAGACGAAGAGCTCGACCGTTACCCTGGAAAAAAGGAAGAGAGAATGACCTCAGGTTTACAGACGCCATGTCCGCGCTGTCCAACAATCCCACAATGCAATGCTCCATGTTTTACAGGTACGAGTTTCTCACCTCTATAATGATGTCACAGTGGGCGGAGACAGAGCGGTCTTCATTGTCCAATGGAACGTCATAAACCACAGAATAATTCAGGAAACCGCCGTAAGAAACCAGCTGGAGACAGACAGACAGGTAGAGAGGCAGACAGGTAGAGAGGCAGGTAGATGGAAAGCTCTTCGGCATCATGACCAAATATAGAAATGCTTGCTGACCTTGTTGCCGAGGAAACTTTTGGGCGCCGCCCACCAGAGTACCTGTTGGTGGGCGGGGCCAGAGGAGGTGTTGCTCGGAATAGGGAGGTCGTTGCCATGGACGACAAGGGGGTTGTGGAGAGGCGGCAAGGGGCGAAGCCAAGCCTCTGTATGAACCACCTGAAAACACAAACATTGTCAAAGCTGTTCTCAGAGGTCATGTGATGTCCGGCTGTGTTACCCGAGTGTGTGCTACCTGAGCTGTGAACCAGGTGGAGCTCTCACAGACATCAGACACACCAAAACAGAAACAGTCGGTGCAGCCGAGCGGGTTGTTCTCTTGCAAGTTGTAGAAACCTGGTTTACACAGATCACAGTGAGCTCCCATCACATTCACCTGGGGAGGAGACAACAGGTGAGACGTCACTCAACAGGTGAGACGACACCAGAGAGAGCCTCAGGTGTGTTGTTGTGTAACGATGACTCCGCCTCCCGTCAGTTTACCTTGCAGGTGCAGCGGCTGCAGGGGTCGGTGTTGGTGCTGCCCGACAGGTGACAATCACAGCGGACACAACGAGGGAAGTCTCTGAATCCAAACGCACAACGATCACACTGCAGACCTGCAAACCCTTCCTGACACACACACTGACCTGCAGACAGACACACACGTCAGAAACACTCTGAGCCACAGAATAAGTGTACTAGTGTAAACAAACAACAACAACTACTACACTGACCTGGCTGTGTGTCGTCTCTGCTGCAGATGGAAGACTTCGATCCTCTTAGATCACAATTACACTGATGACAAGGAGAGTCAGAGGACGGAGACACCTACACACACACACACACACACACACACACTTATGTAAAAATAGTAGTATTATTTGCAGTACCTCAGCTGGTCTGTAGTATTATTTGCAGTACCTCAGCTGGTCTGTAGTATTATTTGCAGTACCTCAGCTGGTCTGTAGTATTATTTGCAGTACCTCAGCTGGTCTGTAGTATCCGTCCCTGCAGGTCTCACAGTTGACGCCGGCTGTCTTTTTTTGACAGTCGATACAGACTCCGCCCCCTCGACGAACACCGCGAGAGTTTAGACTCAAAGACAATTCAGAGACGGTCTGATTGTAGAAACAGTCGACTGCTTTGTTGTAACAGTTACACTCTGGAAGACAGACAGGTGAGAGACACAGGTGAGAGGCGGATAGGTAGAGGCAGACAGGTAAAGGTGCTTCTATTTTTCAATCCACTTAGTGTTTTTTTACTTTCACAAGTGTTTCCCTCGGAGACGGTTCCTGGTTGCCATGGCTGCTGGTGGTAACCGGGGCAACACTCGTTACAGCTCTCTCCACAGGTGTTGTGTTCACACACACACTGAAGCTTCTGCATGTACACACAAACACAGTTTGAACTACATAGAAAAACACTGTACAGGTGTTCAGTCCTACAGGTGTTCAGTCCTACTGGTGTTCTGTTCTACTGGTGTTACCTTGGTAACAAGGTCCAGCGGGCAGCTCTGGGCGTGTCCGTAGCAGATACACATCCCGCCCACAGAGACGTCTTTGATGGAGTAAAAATACTGAGGACACAATAACCAACATGATCAAACACAGAACATGAGTCAGTCATCAAACCATCTGTCTCTTTGCTGCCTGTCTCACCCTCCGGGTCACGATGGGGTCAATCTCTCGGGGGTCACGGGTGCTCAGTGTCATCAAATCGGCGTTGAGCGTTCTGATTCGCTGAAGCCTCAGTCTGATGTAATGAGCCGACGTGAAGTTCAGGAGGTCAGAGGTCAAATCATCGGCTCCAGGGCGGCCATTAATCAGAGAGGTGTGGATCTGAGAGACAGACGGGTCAGAGAGAGAGAGACAAGTATACAGAGAAAGACATGGGTACAGACAGGCAGACAGACAGGCAGGCAGACTGTCTCACTTCTCCGTGCTCCAGTGGGTTCAGTCTTGAGTAGTAGGAGGTGCAGATGACCTCGGTGTCGCTCTTGTAGGTCGGAGGTCCGAGTCTCGGCGTGATGTTGTAACGAGTCAAACACTCAGAGTCACTGATGGCGTAAAACTGCCAAGGGTCAAAGGTCACACCGTCCAGAGAGCGCTCCAGGATCCAGTTACCTGAGAAACAGACAAGTAAACAGACAGACAGGTAAACAGACAGACAGACAGACAGACAGACAGACAAACAGACAGACAGGTAAACGGGCTGCTTTGACCTGGGCGAGGAGAATTGGCAGCTTTGATGATGATGTAGGCGACCTGGAAAACCTGAAGAGGAAAAACTAATTTAAAAACATGTGGAGACCAAGTTTAATCACTTGCTGTGTGTGAGTGTGTGTGAGTGTGTGTGCGAGTCTGTGTGTCTGTGTGTGTGTGTGTGTGTGTGTGTGTGTGTGTGTGCGCGCGCGTGTGTGTGTGAGTGTGTGTGTGTGCGAGTGTGTGTGCGCGCGTGCGTGTGTGTGTCTGTATGTGTGTCTGTGTGCGAGTGCGAGCGTGTGTCTGTGTGCGAGTGTGTGTGCGAGTGTGTGTGCGTGTGTGTGTGTGTGCGAGTGTGAGCGTGTGTCTGTGTGCGAGTGTGTGTGTGTGTGTGCGAGTGTGTGTGTACCTGTTTCAGGTCCAGTGTGACAGTGATCCAGTGAAACTGTCGTCCGTTCTTGATACTCGGACTCTGCCACCACTGATTGGTTCCATCGATGGCGTTTGTGATTGGATGACGTTCTGCACATGGAAAAGTTACGGTTAGTACTACTTCCTGCTGAGAGGTACTGCAGTACTACTATAGTACTACTGCAATACTGCTTCTCTTTTCTGTCTCTTCACCGTTACGTCACATTTAGAGACTTCTTCATTCAACACCTGTTCACCTGTTGGGTCGGTGGTTCATCTCGTGATGTTCTGAGCTTCTGTTGTTTAGAAGCTGAGATGGTCGACTTGTGTTTTGTATAAATGAAACTGAATGGAAGTGAGATGAATGAAAGTGGTTCTGGTTCTGGTGTCGTACCTTTGGACAGGACAGAGTTAGCATCACATTTGGGACAGTGTGGGTTCTTGATTCTTCGTCCGGGAACGTGTTCAACCAGTTTACAGTAAACTTCAGGTTCTGGATCTCCACAGGTGGCGTTACTGCTGATCACTGCGTTACTGGCCAGATTCAAGATGGCCGGAAACAGACCTGAAACACAGCGAGAGCACTGTTAGCATCCTGTTAGCATCTTCTTAACTTGCAGTTAGAATGCTGTTAGCATCCTGTTGTGACATCACACAGAACAACGACATCATCGATGAGATCATTAAATATCTTAAGACAGATTCAGTTTTGTGGACTGAAACCTTCACAGCCATGTTCTCTGTGACAGACAGTGACTCAGCTCAGGTGCTTCTGCAGGTGAACTTTCAGGTGGTTCACCATCTGAAACCTCAGTTAAACTTCACTGTCTGCAGCTGTGATCATGTGACCATGATGAACACACACATTTTAAACTTGTAACAAACATTGAAATAGTGATCAGAGAAATAAAAGTAAAAAACAGGAAGAAGAAAAACTGAATTTTAAAAGATCAGACGAGAACACAAACATGTTAATGAGAGCGGTGTGTGATCAGCTGTGGAGGTGTGGCAACATCACAGGTGGTCTCACACACACACACACACACACACACTTTTATTTTTATGAAACAATAAAATGCCTCAGTTTCAACATTTGATTTGTTGTCCATGATCTATTTTTAATTAAATGAGTTAAAACAATTAAATCATCACATCCTGTTTTTATTTATATTTTAAACAGCATCTCTACTTTTTGTTAACAGTTTGTGACAACGTGTGTGTGTGTGTGTGTGTGTGTGTGTGTGTGTGTGTGTGTGTTGGAATGGGTTAAATCAGCCTATTGATGTTCAGATTGACCTCTGACCCCTCCCCCAACACACAGCTTCATGGAGGGGGAGGGGGTAATTTGGGGCTGAAGAGGAAGAGGGATGAGTGTGATTGTTAACACACACACACACACACACAGTTTCCCAGCAGGACAGCCTCATCAATATGTTTATCAGTGCGAGAAAGAACACAAACAGGTTCAGAGTGTCTTCGTGTTTTCACAGCTGCAGAGATGTGATGCGACGTCTCACTGATGAAAATCTGAAACGGTCCCACTGAAGACAACCGAAATGTTTCAGGACAAACTGAACTGAAGACCAAACAAAGATAAACAGCAGAGTGTGTGTCAGGAAGGTGTGAGAGGAGGGAGAGAGAGAGAGAGAGAGAGAGACACACACACACACACACACACACACACAGCTGTGAATTTAAATTTGATTTCTCTGCCTTTCAGTTTGTCAAACACAACTTTTAAAATCAAACTAGTCAGATTGGTGGACGATTGATCGGATCAACAGATGAATCTAAGATAGAAACTTTTTAAACAGTTTGATGAGAACAAAGTCTGAAGACTTCAATGAAACAACATCCGGACAAAGAACTTGAAGCAGCTGTAGAACTCAGTAGAACTCTGTAGAACAGATCAGACAGTGCTCACCTCTCTGCTGGGCTGCAGCTGCCTCCAGCAGCAGCAGTAGCAGCAACTTCATGTCTCTGAGCAGCTGAATCAGATGAGGATGATGAGGAAGATGAAGCTGATTTAAGGAATGTGTTGCTGCAGAGTCTCTGTGGAAATCAGTTCTCACTCTGCCGCTGGCTCCCTCTCTTTCATTCATTCAGCTCAATAAGGGGGGCGGACTGAACCATCTGGTCTGATGACGGGGGAAGAGGGTTCATGATCCTTCTGAAACATGGCAACATGTTTACAAACATCTGAAGGGAAACACACATTTTGTTTATTTTGTGTCTGACTGTTTACAAAGTTTTCTTTTAGAGACATCAACGTTATCAAATCATGAAATCTAAACAAAGATCAGCTGTTTGATCAGCTGGTCAGTGATCAGCGATCAGTGATGACTGATCAGTGATCAGTGATGAGTCAGCAGACACTCTGAGGTTGATGGGATAGAAAGGGTTAAACCTGTAAAAACAGCAGTCTGCTCCTTTAACTGTCCCCCTCATTCAGCCCAGACTATTGTTCCTGTAGGGGGAGGACAGTACCATCTGAGCAGGGAGGTGGGCGGGGGAGAGGGGGGGGGCCTGTGTGTGTGTGTGTGTGTGTGTGTGTGTGTGTGTGTGTGTGTGTGTGTGTGTGTGTGTGTGTGAATTTTTCTTCTCTCCTCTTCAGTTGAACTCTTCAACACTGCAGGATGAATATACCCATCTACACTGCAGTGAAAAACTATAAAACTATATAAAACTGCATGAAAACACACACGCGCGCACACACACACACACACACAGTATTTACTCAGCTGTGTCCTGCTGAGATTTTTAGTCTTTTAGTTTGTTGATGGAAAACAAAGTGACATACTATGTATAAACTGTATGAAACTGTATAAAACTGTACAAAACTGTTTAAAACTGTGTAAACTGTATGAAACTATATGAAACTAAATGAAACTGTATAAAACTGTATGAAACTATGAAACTGTATGAAACTATATGAAACTGTATGAAACTGTACGAAACTGTTTAAAACTGGATAAACTGTATGAAACTATATGAAACTAAATGAAACTGTATAAAACTGTATGAAACTATGAAACTGTATGAAACTATATGAAACCGTATGAAACTGTACGAAACTGTTTAAAACTGGATAAACTGTATGAAACTATATGAAACTAAATGAAACTGTATAAAACTGTATGAAACTGTATGAAACTGTATTAAACTGTATAAAACTATATGAAACTGTGTGAAACTGTATAAAACTATATGAAACTGTATGAAACTGTATGAAACTGTTTAAAACTGGATAAACTGTATGAAACTGTACGAAACTGTTTAAAACTGTATAAAATGATATAAAACGATATAAAACGGTATGAAACTGTATGAAACGATATAAAACGGTATGAAACGGTATGAAACTGTATGAAACTGTATAAAATGATATAAAACGGTATGAAACTGTATGAAACTGTATGAAACGATATAAAACGGTATGAAACTGTAGAAAACTGTAGAAAACATCATGAGTCTGCTGCTGAAGATCCGACGCTGTGGAACCGTGGAACCGTATACCAGACCGAACACAGGAACACCGGCAGCTCTAAACACCACCCTCCCTCTGGTAACCGTGTACGTTACCGGCTTCTGACCCACAACATTAATAATAATAATAATAACATAATTCATGAGCTCCGCTCCGCAGGCACGTACTCGCTCACTGCCTCACCTGCAGGCACTCCAAAGGTGCACTCATCTTCATCATCATCATCATCACAAGTGCACTCAGGTGCTCTCAGCCCGTCAGACAAACCACTTTATTCTGACATTAACAGTGAACGGAGTGTTTGTGCTGTTTGGGAGAAACAAGTTTCAGTGGAAGACAAGAGAATCAAAGTTTCATCAGAGTCTGACATGATGATGATGAACTGATCAGCTGATCATCGGAGTTCCTGTTACATTACATTTCATTTATCTGACACTTTTATCCAAAGCGACTTACAATAAATTCATTTCAAACATGAGGGTACAAAAACCAGAACAACAAGAATCAAGAAAATACAATTTCTTCAAGAAAGCTGTTAAAAAGAAGTTTGTTATCATGAGGTTCCATCAGTAGATCAGAGGGTTCCTGACCACAAGGCACAAGGACCAAAAACTTTCATGAGGACATATTCAGAGTTATCGATCAACACGTTAACGTGATTGCTGGTACGAGAACATTAGTGAATTGGTCCCCCAGAGTCAGACTGTCAACACCGAGTTCCACCGGAGCTTTCTGAGCTTCTGTTCTGGTTCCTAGTCTTCAGGTCAGTCTGGGTTTGGTGCTTCCTGTTTGATTGTGTCTTGTTTCACTTCCTGCCCTTTGTATGATTGTTGGCCACGCCCCCTGATTACTTTCACCTGTCCCTCGTTGTCCTTCCCTCCCTGCTGTATTTAGTCTGTGTGCTCTTCTTCTTCCCTGTTTGTCACTTTGTTTCAGTTTCCTGTCTGTTGCTGCGTCTTTGAAACCCAGAGAACACAAACCACCTGAACTGTATCGCCGTGGCAACAGGCTTCTCCAACATGACGACACGACGGTCACAGCGCGCTGAAACTGGGCGAGACACGGAAACAGAACACAACAACAAAAACAAACATTTTGAGCGTCTCTTCTTTGAAGATTGCCAGAGTTCTACACAGAAAAACCTCTAAAAACAGCCCTGATTCTTCAGTGGAAATCACTGCGTGGGCTCAGGAACAGTCAGCTGTAAACGAGCGTGTTGAAGAGTTTCTTCCAAGATCTGATGTTTCTCTGCTCCAGTTTCAGGTTGGTGATGACGTCACAGATGTTCTGGTACCAGCGGCAACGTTACCGTGGTGATCAATAACTCTGAATACCTGCTGATGATGGTTGTTGGTCCTCCGTGTGCTTCTCTGTGCTGCGTTCAGGAACCCTCTGAACTATTGATGGACCCTCGTGTTGATCTGCCATTGTTCCTGGCTTCTTCTACAAACATCACATGTGAAACATTTAACAAGCAGAATCCTTTTAAAATCTGATTTCACCTTCCAGGAGCCTCAAACAGCCAATCAGCTTCAAGCGGCAGTGTCCCTCGTTGTGCTGCGTTCAGGTGCTGGATACAGATGCTGATCCAACACAGCAGGAGTGTATAAGTCCACCATGGAAAGTAGTTCCAAGATAAATAGTTCTGTTATAAAGGCTGAAAGTGTCTGTTTTACAGACTGTCCAACACACCTGAACTCACACAAATGAAACACGTATGTTCACATTCACAGTGACTTCCTGTTTCTATCACTGTCTCTGAAGTCCTTTCACAATAAACCTCTAGAAAAACGCATTCAGAAGCTGCCTGAATATCTCTCTGATTTTAACTTTCCTTCAGTCTCACAGTGATGGTTGTCTGATTACCCATGATGCACTGCAGTCAGCAGCTGCTCTCACTCAGTTCTGTTAATCAAAATCATATGAAATAAGAAGAAGATCAGGATGTCCTCATGAAGGCCTCGATGTTTTCTACGGTTAGCTGGAGTCAGTTCGTGTCCCTGTCATGACTCCACTCAGCCTCCAGAGGGCCCCCCAACCCCAATTTGATTCCCCTACAGTTTAATAAGAAAGAAAAAAAAACATGAAGATCAATAAACAGGAAGTTCATTAATATCATCTTCATCATCTTCATCACCCTCCTCCTCCTCCTCCTCCCTTCTCCTACTCCCTCCTCCTACTCCACCTCCTCTTCCGCCTCCTCTTCCTCCTCCTTCCTCCCCCCACTGTGTGACATCATCCTCAGTTTATCCCTGTTTGAGCCGCACTGTGATGTCACCTGATGCGATGACGTTGACTTGAACGATTTGTCCTCTCTGTGCGTCAGTTTGATGTAACAAGTGATGATGTTGCCGGTCGGCAGGCTCCGCCTCCTGCAGGGGGGGGCCGGTGTGGAGGAAGAGAGGAGGAGAGACAGGGAGGAGAGAGACAGGTGTGAGGGGGTGAGGGAGGAGGAGGAGAGGAGGAGCAGTGCCTGTGAGCCCTGCGTCGGCCCCCGCTGGAGGCTGTGTGTGGGGGGGGTGGAGGAGCACACAGGAGGAGGTGGGCATGCATACACCTCCTCCTCCTGTCTGTCCCCTTCCCTGGCCCCCCTCCATCCCTCTCCTCCTCTTCCTCCCCTCCAGCCCCGGCTGGTCCAGGCCCGAGCTGAGTGCCTCCTGTGGGGGGAGGGGGGTCGCGGGCGGCGCAGGGGTAAGGTGAAGGAGCTGAGCGCCTCCTTCTGCAGGGAGGTGCAGCAGGTGGAGAGGTGGGCGGGGCTGAAGCTCTGTGGGAGGGACAGTCTGTGGGAGGAGAAGGAGGGGTGAGGAGCATCTGGCTGCTCGTGGTAGATACTGAAGACGCCATCTCCTCCTTCATCACTGCCCCTCCCCCCTCCTCCTCCTCCTCCTCCCCCTCTGCTGCTGCCAGGTTGCCTTGACAATGGCCCACCTCCCCCCTCTCCTCCTCCCTCCGTCCTGCTCAGCAGGGAGGCTGGGTACGCCCTGGGTTTGGTCTCCAGGCTCTTTGATTGGACGTAGTTAACGAGGCCGTTGAGCGGATTGGCCGAGGCACGGTGGGCGGAGCCAGAGGAGGAGTTGGGTTTACGGAGGCTGTGGAGGTCGATGACGGTGGAGTAAATGTCCCGTAGGTTGATCACCTTCGTCTTCTTGTCGCGGTTCTCATGCAGGACGGCGTTCGCACAGATGAAGAGGAAGATCCCGATCCCCATGATGAGAGGGCCGAAGACCTTCAGCCTATCAGAGTACAGATACCTGAGGAGAGAAGTCACAGACTATCAGAGTACAGATACCTGAGGAGACAGGTCACAGCCACAGCATCCCGAAGGACCTCTAGAACCGTCCTGAAAGTCTAGAACTGTCCAAAGGAGCAACAAAGGCTCACAGAGAACCACTAACATCCTAATTACCACTACAATGTCCTAAGAACTTCAAGATCCACATTAGGAACAACTGCAACCTTCTAATGGACTATTAGAACCATGAGTTCCTAAAATGACCCCCAGAACCTCCTGAAGGACCAGTCCATTCTCCTAAAGCCCTTACAGAACCATCTTAACTATGAGATCCTTATAAGGGACAACCTCCTTAGTTTGGACCGTTTCAAAGGGACAAGAACCTCTGACAAGATCACTACAAACGAAGACATGTAAGAACAGGACACTCAGGACAAAAACAAGAATCTCAAGAATCCTGAAGGACTCTTAGAACCACCTAACGAACCCCTAAGGAACTACCAGAACCTTTCCAATAACCACTTAAAGTTAACTCTATACAAGTGTTCCTAAAACGTCCACCAGAACCTCCTGAAGAACCTGCAGAACCTCCTACTCCTGTAGCCATATTAAATGTCTCAGAGAGGTTTGTTTACCTGTCCAGAAAATACTGCAGAAAGCCTCGCGGATCCTGTCGGGTCGTCTCGTTTATGGTTTCTGTTTGTTTGAAACTTTCGTCACCTCCTCCTCTGACCTCTTCGTGTCCTCCCAGGTCCTCCTCGCTGTCTCCTCCCTGCAAGCAGAGAGACTTTCAACAAAACATCTGCTTTAAAACTGCAGCATCAGACCTGCCAGACTGTACCAGGAGGACCAGGAGGTCCTGAGTTCTCAGTATGGACTCGGCCTCTGGGTTCTGGTCTGGTGCGGATGTGGTTCTAACCGGGTCGTCCGCAGGTCCAGGTCCGGGTGCGGGGGCGGGGCTGCTGGAGGACACCGAGGCCATGGCGGTGCCCTCCTGTGGCTGAGCGGTGAAAAACAGCCCGTCACGAGGCCAGTAGCCCAGAGCCGCCATGACTCCGCCCACCAGCAGAACCAGGACACCGAGAACTGCCACGAGACCCGAGACCGAACACAGCTTCAGCTTCCCCTTCACCACCACAACCTCGCTCCTTCTGGGCACAGGAAGTGACATCATCATGTAGTGACAGGTTACATCAACTGTGTGTGTTTGTGTATGTGTGGTACCTCTTCTTGCTCTTCCTCTTGTGTGTGTGTGCCTTGCGTGGTTTGGATCTCAGTGAGTCCTGTCGCCGCGCGTTGATCCTCAGCAGACCGCCCGTCGCAATCATCACCACCCACCAAGCAGACGGCAGCTCAGGGGTTAGATCCCGCCCACCACCACCTCACCTGTACTGAGTCATCAACTTCAATCAGAGAGAGAGACAGGTAGAGCGACAGATAAAGAGAGAGACAGGTAGAGAGACAGGTAGAGAGACACGTAGATAGAGAGACAGGTAGAGAGACAGACAGGTAGAGAGACAGGTATAGAGACGGGTAGAGAGAGACAGGTAGAGAGACAGGTATAGAGAGAGACAGGTAGAGAGACAGATAGAAAGAGAGACAGGTAGAGAGACATGTAGATAGAGAGACAGGTAAAGAGACAGACAGGTAGAGAGACAGGTATAGAGACGGGTAGAGAGAGACAAGTAGAGAGACAGTTATAGAGAGAGACAGGTAGAGAGACAAATAGAAAGAGAGATAGGTAGAGAGAGACAGGTAGCGAGAGACGGGTAGAGAGGAAGAGTACTGTCCAATACTGCAGGATGCAAACAGATTAATACTGATCAACAACAACACACACAACACAATATACACAGTATACACACACACACACACACACACACACACACACACACACACACACAATAGAAGGTGTTCTCACTGATGGAGCTGGGGTTGCTTCATGTTCCTTTTTAAATCGTCTCCTCTCATTGTCTCCTCTCATCGGCTCCTCTCATCGGCTCCTCTCATCGGCTCCTCTCATCGGCTCCTCTCGGCTCCTCTCGGCTCCTCTTGGCTCCTCCCTCTGATCTCTCTGCAGTGATGCTGGAAGTCACTGACTCCTCCTCCAACAGAGAGACAGACAGGCAGAGTTTCTTTTTTTCTTTTTGTGATTCTGCCTGATTCTTGTCTGTCTCTCTACCTGTCTGTCTGTCTCTTGTCATGTGTCTGTCTGTCTCTCTACCTCTCTATCTGTCTATCTATCTGTTTTGTTTTGTTTTTTGTTTGATTTTGTTTTGTTTTTGTTGTTTGTTTGTTTTGTCAGAATTTGTTGAGATGGTTTTTATGACTGATTCTTCTCAGATACCTGCAGATCCAGAGTGAACACCTGTGTGACATCACAGAGACTTGAGGAGCCAATGAATGAACAGCACACAGATGGGATCAGAAACTTTATTGATCTCATCAAACACTGACAGAAACAGCAAACAGGAAGTGAATACAAACTTCAGCTGACTGTTGGAAACATGAAAACATCGGCTGTTACCGTGGAAACCTGAGGAAACATAGAAACTGGAGTTATCAACTGAGAATGTGCAGCGGAGCGCCCCCTGCTGGTCTGAGATTACCTTTATAACACTGGGTTAGAGAGCTTCCTGTCAGGTTGTTGGTTTGAAGCTCAGCAGGACTGAAATACAAATATAGATCTATATATAAACTTTAAAATAGAACTCTATGGCGATACAGTAGATAACAATAGATACTCTGTAACACGAGAATAAAATTATAAATATAAACTCTGGAATTTAAACTGAATAATTCTAAACATTTCACTGATTGTTTCAGAGACGTGATGTCGTTGTCCCGCTGCGTATCACGTTTTCACAACTGACCAATCACAGCTGAGGAGGCAGGGATGATGTCAGTGTCAGAAACCTGAGAGGAACAGTCATTGCCGTGGGGGTGGAGTCACAGTCTGACATCATCATCAACTTCCTGTTAGAAACTTGATTTGATGAGCTCTGACATTAAAGACAAACTGAACATTAACGTGATGACGGACTTGTTAATGTCAGCTGCATCACGTTAACAGGTCACGTCTCATTAACAGGTCACGTCTCGTTAGCAGGCCTCGTCTCGTTAGCAGGTCGCGTCTCGTTAACAGGTCACATCTCGTTAACAGATCACGTCTCGTTAACAGGCCACGTCTCGTTAACAGGCCACGTCTCGTTAACAGGTCACATCTCGTTAACAGGTCACATCTCGTTAACAGATCACGTCTCGTTAACAGATCACGTCTCGTTAACAGATCACGTCTCGTTCGTTAACAGGTCACGTCTCGTTAACAGATCACGTCTCGTTAACAGATCACGTCTCGTTAACAGATCACGTCTCGTTAACAGGCCACGTCTCGTTAACAGGCCACGTCTCGTTAACAGGTCACATCTCGTTAACAGATCACGTCTCGTTAACAGGCCACGTCTCGTTAACAGATCACGTCTCGTTAACAGGTCACGTCTCGTTCGTTAACAGGTCACGTCTCGTTAACAGGCCACGCCTCGTTAACAGGCCACGTCTCATTAACAGGCCACGTCTCGTTAACAGGTCACGTCTCGTTAACAGGCCACGTCTCGTTAACAGGCCACGTCTCATTAACAGGCCACGTCTCGTTAACAGGTCACGTCTCGTTAACAGGCCACGTCTCGTTAACAGGCCACGTCTCGTTAACAGGTCACGTCTCGTTAACAGGCCACGTCTCGTTAACAGGCCACGTCTCGTTAACAGGTCACATCTCGTTAACAGGCCACGTCTCGTTAACAGGCCACGTCTCGTTAACAGGTCACGTCTCGTTAACAGGCCACATCTCGTGAACAGATCACGTCTCGTTAACAGATCACGTCTCGTTAACAGGCCACGTCTCGTTAACAGGCCACGTCTCGTTTGTTAACAGGCCACATCTCATTAACAGGTCACGTCTCGTTAACAGGCCACGTCTCGTTAACAGGCCACGTCTCGTTAACAGGCCACGTCTCGTTAACAGGTCACATCTCGTTAACAGATCACGTCTCGTTAACAGATCACGTCTCGTTAACAGGTCACGTCTCGTTCGTTAACAGGCCACGTCTCGTTAACAGGTCACGTCTCGTTAACAGGTCACGTCTCGTTAACAGGCCACGTCTCGTTAACAGGTCACATCTCGTTAACAGATCACGTCTCGTTAACAGATCACGTCTCGTTAACAGATCACGTCTCGTTCGTTAACAGGTCACGTCTCGTTAACAGGCCACGTCTCGTTAACAGGCCACGTCTCGTTAACAGGTCACGTCTCGTTAACAGGCCACGTCTCGTTAACAGGCCACGTCTTGTTAACAGGCCACGTCTCGTTAACAGGCCACATCTCGTGAACAGATCACGTCTCGTTAACAGATCACGTCTCGTTAACAGGTCACGTCTCGTTTGTTAACAGGCCACGTCTCGTTAACAGGCCACGTCTCGTTAACAGGTCACATCTCGTTAACAGGTCACGTCTCGTTTGTTAACAGGCCACGCCTCGTTAACAGGCCACATCTCGTGAACAGATCACGTCTCGTTAACAGGCCACATCTCGTGAACAGATCACGTCTCGTTAACAGGCCACGTCTCGTTAACAGGTCACGTCTCGTTAACAGATCACGTCTCGTTAACAGGTCACGTCTCGTTTGTTAACAGGCCACGTCTCGTTAACAGGCCACGCCTCGTTAACAGGCCACATCTCGTGAACAGATCACATCTCGTTAACAGGCCACATCTCGTGAACAGATCACATCTCGTTAACAGGCCACATCTCGTGAACAGATCACATCTCGTTAACAGGCCACATCTCGTGAACAGATCACATCTCGTTAACAGGTCACATCTTGTTAACAGATCCCCTTTTCTCACAGTTGTAAAATGAGGTGTTTGGTCTTATTATTGGACCGTTCTCACTATTTCAACATATTTCTTATGACTCTCTTCATAATTAAAGGATGTTTCAGCCGGCCTGCAGCAGCGTGTTTCCTGCCAGCCGTTTTGTTTTCAGGTGTCAATGTTGTTTACTTTTGTTTTGGCCTCAACAGCCCAGAATCCTTTGGACATTGGTCCTGGTTTTAGTGAGTCCAGTTTCAGAAGGGAGTTTTCTGCTCTCTAAGAGTCATATAAGCCCCACCCCTTCAATAGATGAGCCAGGGTGAAGCCTGAAATGGAGCTCAGGAGTATTTTTTTCCTCAAGAGCATCCAAACGACAGGAAACAAGTGAAAAACAGTCCCTCCATAAAAGAGGGGGCAGGGCCGGGTGACGTGGGTTTGAGGTCTATCATCAGGTGTTCAGGATTTACTCAGTCACTGGTTGTAGGTATCAGGTTTCACTTTCCTCCGCCTGTGAATGGTTCCTGTCCTCAGCGTGTGATCGGTTCCTGTCCTCAGCATGTGATTGGTTCCTGTCCTCAGCCTGTGATTGGTTCCTATCCTCAGCCTGTGACTGGTTCCTGTCCTCAGCCTGTGATTGGTTCCTATCCTCAGCCTGTGGTTGGTTCCTGTCATCAGTCTGTGTTTGGTTCCAGTCCTCAGCATGTTTGAACATCAGGATGGAGTTGTATATCTTGAGGGCGGGTCCAAGTTTGATTGACATGATCTTGACGATGTCTCTTTGGGTTAGCAGAAGAAAGGCCCTCCCATCAATTTGCTAGACGGATAGAAGCAAGAACCAATCAGATGACAGTAATGCCAATGCAATGTCATGAAACCTACAGCAGCTGATTGGTTGTCTCACCTCGTCTCTGAACTGTTTGGCTTGTTCCTCACAGCCGGGGAGAGACTCAATGAAATCTGACACCTGCAGAGAGACAGATAGGTAAGACAGACAGACGGTAAGACGGGTACACTGAAGTCTCCATTAATAACACAGAATAATAAAAAAAATATAGTAAATACTCATTATTTACAACCAACATAGCAACAACTGTCTAGCAACCAGAAGGAGAGATCGTTATTGCATATTTTTGTCTCTCTCCCACCTGTCTCTCTTTCTCACCAGTCTTACTGACCTGCTGGACGCTCCAGTGTTGGACGGTCTCTGCGTGGACTCTGGCGACCCCCGGCAGCAGTTTGCGGTGTTGCTCCCAGCAGAGGGACAGGTCCCGGCCAGGCTGCGCCGACATGGCCGAAAGGAAGACAGACTGGTGGAGGGCGGCCTGCAGACTGGAGTCTGCTGCTGGAGAGACAGACACACCTTAACAACCACACCTTAACAACCACACGGCAACACCTGAACAACCACACGGCAACACCTTAACAACCATACGGGAACACCTTAACAACCACACGGCAACACCTTAACAACCATACGGGAACACCTTAACAACCACACGGGAACACCTTAACAAACACAGCAACACCTTAACAACCACACGGGAACACCGTAACAACCACACGGCAACACCTGAACAACCACACTGCAACAATTGAACAACCACACTGCAACAATTGAACAACCACACGGCAACACCTGAACAACCACACGGCAACAATTGAACAACCACACAGAAACACCTGAACAACCACACGGCAACACCTGAACAACCGCACGGAAACACCTGAACAACCACACGGAAACACCTTAACAACCACACGGGAACACCTTAACAAACACACAGCAACACCTTAACAACCACACGGGAACACCGTAACAACCACACGGCAACACCTGAACAACCACACTGCAACAATTGAACAACCACACGGCAACACCTGAACAACCACACGGCAACAATTGAACAACCACACAGAAACACCTGAACAACCACACGGCAACAATTGAACAACCACACAGTTGTGTCAGTTGGACCAGGACCAACAGAAACCCTGCAAAACCCTGAACCACTCACTAGAATATGTGAACCAGTCAGTGTACTGACCTGTCTTACCCCACTGAACAGTGAGACAGGCCCTGTGACCCTGTTCAATCAGCTGATCAGTGAGAGTGTGCAGGAGGAGAGAGCACACAGCACAACCAACACTGCAGTTACCATGGCGATCTGTTTCCATGGAGACAGCCACTTCTTTTGCCTGCTGTTTCCATGGAAACACAGTGAGGAGAGCACGGGGTGGTGAGTGTTTCCATAGTGTGGACGAGCATTTATAAAACTGACCATTTAAAGCGTCACATTACATAATTCATCATGATCTGTCTGTCTGTCTGTTAATCTGTCTGTTTGTCAGTCTGCCTGTCTGTTAATCTGTCCATCTGTCTGCCTGCCTGAACTGCCTGCCTACCTGCCTGTCTGTCTGTCTGTCAACCACACGATGCTAAAGTGCAAGTGAATACAACCATCCGCCATCTTGTTTTTCTGTCTGTTGCCAAGGCAACACATCATGAGAGTGGGATTGAGAACAGAACCGGTTCTACCTGGTCCGAGGGCTCCGAGGTGAAGCTCCTCCTCTTCATGTTTCACACAGAGGAATTTGGTTGGCTGGAGCAGTCTGGGGGGCAGAGCCAAAGAGAAGAAGGAAGAAGATCTTCAGAATATTCTCTCTAAACTTATTTTACTGATGTTGTGAGGACATACATGTAAATTATCAGAAGACACCACTCTGTGTATGTGTGTGTTATATCATTTACTTTTATATAACATCCACAGATAATCTACTCACACAAACACTCACACACTGCACAAGATCTTGAACTTTATTCTGAAAATCATCAGAAAGACAGGAAGTGAGAGAGAGAGCCAGGCAGTAAGAGAGAGAGAGACAGGCAGTAAGAGAAAGAGACAGTCAGTGAGAGAGACAGGCAATAAGAGAGAGAGACAGGCAGTGAGAGAGAGAGAGGCAGGCGGTGAGAGAGAAAGACAGACAGCAAGAGAGAGACAGGCAGTAAGAGAGAGAGACAGGCAGTAACAGACCTGTCTATCTGTCTCACATACCCGTCTGTCAGTCTTCTTCTCTTTCCCAGAGGCAGCAGTGTCTCGTCTCGGGGCTCCATTTTCACCTGAACGTCTCTCCTGTTCCACAGACGGGAAGACGAGAGACAGACAAGTCATGATGAATTGTCCCCCTGCTGTCTGCTGCTGTCAACAACACGCCTTCTGTCTTTACTTCCTGTTTATGTTTGTCTACATTGATTAGCGTTCCTTTGTCTCTGGTTCACAAAATATTTTCTACATCAGTGAGTTTACCTGTCTAACTGGTTGCCATGGTGATGCATGGTGACAGGTACGAGGGTGACGAGTCTCTCTCCTCCCAGCCTATCAGGAAGCACCACCTCCTTACGCATGTTGATGTCTGAGTATGGACATCCGAAGGCACTGGACGAGAGACGGGGACAGACAGTCAAACACAGAGACTGACAGAAGACACGAGTCAGCAGAGAAAACATGAGTCGGCAAAATAAAACGAGTCGGCAGGAAAAACATGAGTCAGAAAAAAACGAGTCGGCAAACATACATGACAGCAAATGGATATACAAGTCAGGAAACAGAAAGATGAATCAGCAAAAAGAAACATGACACAGCAAAGAGAAAACAAGTTGGCTTAAACCAACATGATTCAGCAGAAACCTGAGGAGAGTGAGACAGGTACCTGAGGAGAGTGAGACAGGTACCTGAGGAGAGTGAGACAGGTACCTGAGAAGAGGGAGACAGGTACCTGAGAAGAGGGAGACGGGTACCTATAGAGAGTGAGACAGGTACCTGTGGTGTCCGGTGTATTTGGCTCCTTTGATGTGTCCGACTCCTCTGCAGCCTGCAGTGGGACAAACTCCCTGAGAGGGGGACGACAGGGGGGACAAACCTGTCTCACACACAGACACACAAGACATAAGACACACGACAGTGAATCTGTCTGACCTGTCTGTCTGACCTGTCTGTCTCTCCCTCTGACCTGTCTGTCTGACCTGTCTGTCTGACCTGGGGGGGGTTCCACTGGGTGTCCTGAGCGTTGACACCAGCCGACAGGATGGAGGTCACAGAGGTCGCTGTCACACCAGACATCAAACTGAGTCGACCAGCCGTCAAAATGAACCTGCAGGTACACACCAGGTTACATCATCACACAGGTAGACAGACAGGTACACACAGCACACAGGTAGACAGTACCTTCACCCTGTAGTCTTCTGTATCAGTTACTGTGGCGACGCGGATCAACATGGGATTCCTCCTGTCAACCACCTCCAGCCTGTGGTTCACCTGGAAACCATGTGGAGCTCTCTGATTGGACACAGAGACAGCTGTCAGTCATCACAGGCAGCTCTCTGATTGGACCTGATTTCTGTCAGTAACCCCCCACCCCACCCCCCACCCCACCCCCCCTTTCCCTCTACCCCCCTCCTCACCGGGGTGAAGGTTGAACTGGGAGCAGCAGTAGAACCAGTTTCCTGCAGATATTCCTCCCAAATAAAACTCTCGGGGTTCGGATGGCCTGAAAAACAAACATCCGGCTTTTCCTAATAAAAGTACTCGGAATACTACACTGTAAGACTGCATGTACAAGTACCGTGTGTACAAGTACTGTGTGTACTGTGTGTATAAATACTGTGTGTATGAGGTGTATGAGTACTGTGTCTAAGTACTGTATGTATGAGTACTTGTGTGTAGAACTTGTGTGTGTAAATACTGTGTGTATAAGAACTGTGTATAAGTACTGTGTGTATGAGTACTGTGTGTACGAGTACTGTGTGTATGCGTACTGTGTATAAGTACTGTGTCTATGAGTACTGTGTGTAGAACTACTGTGTGTATGAGTACTGTGTGTACGAGTACTGTGTGTATAAGTACTGTATGTATGAGTACTGTATGTATGAGTACTATGTGTAAAAGTACTGCGTACCCTGAGGAGCGGTCAGAGGCCGTCCCTGCTCTTCACACCAGCCGACAGGATGGATGTACGGACTGCTGCTGTCACACCTGATCGATCAATACAACCATCAATACAGTTTCAAAGTATAAATATCTGACATGTGAATCAATGAGTCTCAAAGAAGCATCTGCAGCTCCATCTGCTGGTCAACACCACAACTACAAGTACTGCAGTACTGATACTACTGATACCACTGATACCACTGATACGACTGACACTACTGACACTACCGATACTACTGATACTACCGATACCACCGATACGACAGATACTACTGATACGACTGATACAACTGATACTACTGATACGACTGATACTACTGATACCACTGATACCACTGATATGACTGATACTACTGATACTGATACTGATACGACTGATACTACTGATACTGATACGACTGATATGACTGATACTACTGATACCACTGATACTACTGATAGCACTGATACCACTGATACTACTGATACTACTGATACTGATACTACTGATACCACTGATACTGATACGACTGATACTGATACGACTGACACTACCGATACTACTGATACTACCGATACCACCGATACGACCGATACTACCGATACGACTGATACAACTGATACTACTGATACCACTGATACGACTGATACCACTGATACGACTGATACGACTGATACTACTGATACCACTGATACGACTGATACCACTGATACGACTGATACGACTGATACGACTGATACCACTGATACGACTGATACGACTGATACGACTGATACTACTGATACTACTGATACGACTGATACTACTGATACGACTGATACGACTGATACCACTGATACGACTGATACCACTGATACGACTGATACGACTGATACCACTGATACGACTGATACGACTGATACTACTGATACGACTGATACGACTGATACAACTGATACTACTGATACCACTGATACGACTGATACGACTGATACCACTGATACGACTGATACGACTGATACTACTGATACTACTGATACGACTGATACGACTGATACGACTGATACCACTGATACGACTGATACCACTGATACGACTGATACGACTGATACTACTGATACGACTGATACGACTGATACCACTGATACGACTGATACCACTGATACCACTGATACGACTGATACTACTGATACCACTGATACGACTGATACTACTGATACCACTGATACCACTGATACCACTGATACGACTGATACTACTGATACCACTGATACCACTGATACCACTGATACGACTGATACTACTGATACCACTGATACCACTGATACGACTGATACGACTGATACAACTGATACTACTGATACCACTGATACCACTGATACGACTGATACCACTGATACCACTGATACGACTGATACTACTGATACCACTGATACCACTGATACGACTGATACCACTGATACCACTGATACGACTGATACCACTGATACGACTGATACGACTGATACTACTGATACCACTGATACCACTGATACGACTGATACGACTGATACTACTGATACCACTGATACGACTGATACGACTGATACAACTGATACTACTGATACCACTGATACCACTGATACCACTGATACCACTGATACCACTGATACCACTGATACGACTGATACTACTGATACTGTTGATTCTTGTTGTTCCGGGTTTTGTACCCTCATGGTTGAAATGCACTCATTGTAAGTCGCTTTTGATAAAAGCGTCAGCTCAATGAAATGTAATAATAATACTGATACTACTGATACTACGGATACGACTGATACTACTGATACTGATACTACTGATACTGATACGACTGATACTACTGATACTGATACGACTGATACTACTGACACTACTGATACTACTGACACTACTGATACCACTGATACGACTGATACGACTGATACTACTGATACTGATACCACTGATGCGACTGATAATACTGATACTACTGATACCACTGATACGACTGATACTACTGATACTGATACTACTGATACTGATACGACTGATACGACTGATACTACTGATACTGATACGACTGATACTACTGATACTGATACGACTGATTCTACTGACACTACTGATAATACTGATACTACTGATACCACTGATACGACTGATACGACTGATACTGATACTACTGATACTACCACTGAAGGTACTATTGATACTATCAGTAGTACTGACTGTCTTGTCACCTGTCTGTTCGTCTGCCTGCCTGTCTGTCTCACCAGTAGTCGTACGTGTCGTCCCAGTTGTCGAAGTGAACCAGGAAGTGGTCATCAATGACATCAGCAACAGAAGCGACGCAGACAAGTCCAGGGTTCTTCCTGTCGACCGCCTCCAACTTCATCCTCACCCTGAACCCACAGTCCTGAGAGACAGACAGGCAGAGAGACAGACAGGTGAACAGACTGACAGGTGTATAGTGACTGCAGTGCGACAGGTGGACATACGGACAGGTGTATACTGACTCCAGTGCGACAGCTGAAGAGGCTCGGCGAAGCAGCGTGAGAGCCTGTGGACTGAAGGTAGCGCTGCCAATCAAACTCTGTCTCACTGTAACCTGTGGGCGAGAGGCAGACATGTAAATGAGGTCATCGGTGTCAGGGGGGTTACCTGTGAGGGGGCGGGGCCGGCTGTGCTTACCTTTTGGTGGGTGAAGCTTGTGGTTGTGCTCTTTACACCAGCCTGCCTGTCTGATGTCTGCTGAATCAGCGTTTACCCAGAAGTCATAGCATTCCGAGAACCCGTCGATATGGAGACGCAGCCGAAAGCCAATCACCTGGCAGAAGGACAGGAGACTCACCTGACTGACCTCACCTATGTGTGTGTATGTGTGTGTATGTGTCTGTCAGAGCGTTACCTCGGCAACAGTCAGCACACAGAACATGGAGGGATGCAGCGGGTCAATTCCCTCCAACTTCAACCCAACTTTAAAACCAGTTCTCCTACTGGGAAAGGACTGGGACTGAGAGACAGACAGATAAATAGACATGTCAGAGAGACAGACAGGCAGAGAGACAGACAGGTCAGAGAGTAAGCCAGGTAGAGAGACACAGGTCAGAGAGTAAGCCAGGTAGAGAGACAGACAGGTCAGAGAGACAGCCAGGTAGAGAGACAGACAGGTCAGAGAGTAAGCCAGGTGGAGAGACAGACAGGTCAGAGAGTAAGCCAGGTAGAGAGACAGACAGGTCAGAGAGACAGACAGGTAGAGAGACAGACAGGTCAGAGAGACAGACAGGTCAGAGAGTAAGCCAGGTAGAGAGACAGACAGGTCAGAGAGACAGCCAGTTAGACAGACAGGTCAGAGAGACAGACAGGTCAGAGAGTAAGCCAGGTAGAGAGACAGACAGGTCAGAGAGTAAGCCAGGTAGAGAGACAGACAGGTTAGAGAGAGACAGACAGGTCGGAAAGAGGTTACATGTTCTGTGTTTTAATAATAATAATCTGTAGCACATGATGTTGTTCAGAAGTCTTTCTGAGCCTGTGTGTGTGTGTGTGTGTGTTACCTGTGTGTGTTACGTGTGTGTGTGTGTGTTACGTGTGTGTGTGTGTGTGTGTGTGTTACCTGTGTGTGTTACGTGTGTGTGTGTGTGTGTGTGTGTGTGTGTGTGTATTAACTGTGTGTGTGTGTGTGTGTGTGTGTGTGTGTGTTACCTGTGTGAAGAGAGTGGGCGGAGCTGCCTCGGCCTTGGTGTCCGTCAGGTACTGCTGCCAGGACCACGAGCGTCTCTTCACACTCACTGAGGATAAACACACATCAGTCAGTGACATCACCACCGTCATTGCTTGGAGCCAATCACAGTGAAGCATGATGACACAGGTTCAGCTTTGTCAGCCAATCAGAGGGCAGAGTTTAGTCAGGTGGACGAGCAGGTATTTGTGTGTTACCTTGAGTGCTGCTGACTTTGTTCTTCATCTCCTCCTCTTCCTCTTTGGTTCTTCTCTGTTCAGACAGGAAGCAGAGAAAGACAGTGATCAATATAACAGTTCAAAGGCAACAGCTCCACTTCCTGTTTGTCCCTTTCACAGTAAAATTAAGCTTAGCTCATCCCCTGATTGATCAAAGAGTCCGTTAAAGAGACATGAAGCATGTTTCCTGTTTCAGGCTTCTGGATCTGACCTCTGACCACGTGATCAATAACAACATGATGACCTCTGACCTCATGATCAATAAGTGGGTGCTGATCAAAGAGTTTCTGATTGGTTACAGAAACCTTCATCATCATCTTCATCAGACACGATCAGCGTCATCAATAAGGTCCTCTGAAGAGCACGTCACATCACCGCCACCTGTCACCAGTTACCATGGAAACCACGTGTCTAAACATCAGTTCTCGGCTCTTATTGTGAAGGTGAAGCGGAAGTCGCCCTTCTGTCTGCGCTGACAGCTTCAATCAGGAAACAAACGGAGGAACCAGGCGGTGATCTGCGGCTCTCCCCACCGGCCGCGGAGCTCCGAGAGCGGCCACAGCTGCATGAGCGAGCCGCCGAGAGGAGCAACGGGGCGGGGCGCACGGAACAGCGCCGAACCGGGACCAGAACCGGAGTTTAGAACCGAAACTTACCGACAGAGATGATCCGCCTCACTCTGCTGACACACGGAACAACACGGAAACACGGAGACACGGAGTGTACTGCGCATGCTCCTGCAGGAGAGAGCGACAGAGGCGGGCGGGCGGGGGGGGGGGGGGCGCAATATTCATAGACTGAAATAAAAAATTGTGAAATAAAAATGTAAAAACCAACAGACTCTACGGATATTATTGATCTGTGATCACATGATTGTTCAAATGATCAATAAACATTTATTATTCAACACATAAAGTTGGTTTAAGGCTGATAATCAATGAGATTCATCAATAAATCTGATTAATTCATCTATTGATTGATGGTTTGTTTACGTATCCATCAAGTCTGAATCTTCCACATCGTTTCCACGTTCATGTTGATGACAGAACGTTCTCAGTAGAACATGGAACCTGGTTCCTCCTGGTTCCTCCTGGATCCGTCGTTCTCCTACGAGAGCGGAGAACACATCTGTTTGGAGAACATCTGTACCGACGTGTGACAGCGCCCCCCTTTGGTCACAGTGATGACATCATCGTCGATGTTTGTCCCCTCAGACCCTTCGTCACACAGCAAAAGTCCTACCCTAACCCTAAAGGAAACAGGAAGTGCTGTTGTTGTTTGTTGTTAATAATATTTTGTGTTTGTAAATAAATAAAGTTGTCATCCTCGTCCTCCCAGTCTGAGCTGGAGTCCAGCTGCTGGTCTGAACTGGGAGCTGCAGACCCACCTCTCTCTCTCTCTGGCCCCTCCCCTGTCTCTCGGTGGCCCCGCCCCCTCCTCCCTTGTCTCCTCAGAGCGGAGCAGCAGTCGGACGGAGTGGAGGTAAGTTCTCTCCTCCATCAAGACTTCTTGATGATTTGAAACATCATCTTGCAGATCAGCTGCTGGTTTCAGGATCTGGATCAGGATCAGGATCTGGATCTGGATCTGGATTAGGATCAGGATCAGGATCTGGATATGGATCTGGACCCAGTTCTGATCCAACCACATGCTTTGGGTTATCAGATCCAGATTCAGATTGGAGTCACTGACTCACATTCAAAGGAAGCTGATTCAGAACTGATGTTTGTTGTTGTTATCAATGTTTTTGTTGTTGTTTGTCAATGTTGTTTGTTATTGTTTGTTATTGTTTGTTGTCATTGTTGGGTCTCTTTCACCACATGATTCAAACTAAACTCCTTCTAAGATCAAAGAAAATTTTGTGAAATTCAAATTGAGCCGTAATGTAACTTTCTCCATCTGGTCCTGGTCCTGTTCCTGGTGCTGGTGCTAGTGCTGGTCCTGGTCCTGGTGCTGGTCCTGGTGCTGGTTTTGGTGCTGGTCCTGGTGCTGGTGCTGGTGCTGGTTTTGGTGCTGGTCCTGGTGCTGGTCCTGGTCCTGGTGCTGGTTTTGGTGCTTGTCCTGGTCCTGGTCCAGAACCAGTTGTGTTCTTTGGTCGGGTGGAGTTCTGGTCTGAACCTCCAGAAGTCCATGTCTTTTTTAAGAGGATTTAAAACCAGGTCAGATTACTGTCTGAGGACCTGAGTGAAAGCACTTAGCTACATCGCTCTGATTGGCCAACAGCCCCCATTTCCTCCTAATGGACATGCAGTTAGCGTTAGTGTGCGCACCCAACTCTGTCCTCCCCCGGGAACGAAAATCATTAGCCTGAGGTTCCCCCACCACACACACATAAACACACAGTAAAACACACACTGATTGATACTGATGAAGAGGCTGACTTCCTCTTCATCAGCATCGATCAGTGTGTGTGTGTGTGTGTGTGTGTGTGTGTGTAAGGCTGACTTCCTGTCCCTCTCTTCCTCCATATTTAATGACCTCATCGTTCCAACAAACTAAACTGAGGAAACATTTATGGTTTTAAACTGAGACAAAGAGTCTCAACTTGTCTTCACCTCCATCAGCTCTTCTGTCCGACGCTCTGATTGGCTGACGGTCTGTCTCTACAGGATGTGGTTGTCTCCACCTGCCACCTCCTCCACCCCTCCTCCGTCTTACACCGTGACCTCTGACCCCCCACATGTTACCATGGAAACGTATTGGAGGGAAGTGCAGTGCATCGAGGAGGAGAAGGAGGGCGAGGATAGGGAGGAAGAGGAGGAGAGGAAGAGTATGGATGGTGAGTTGCCTGGCAGCCAAGTGAGACGTCCTGTTTCTATCCCGCTCCGACCCGTCTTTGTCTCCCACAGAGGTGGAGCTGGAGGAGGCGTGGCTGACGGACGCGGGCCTATCTTCCCTGGTGACAGGCTTGTCGATGTCAGAGGAGGCGCCACCCCCGGCTGAGGCGCTGCTGGCCACGTTGACACGGCAACAAGCCGCCACAGTAAGGAAGAGGCTGGACAACTACAAGGAGACCCTGAAGAAGAGAAACAGGCAACCAATCAGAGACGTCCGGGACATCTTCACTGAGGTGGGACACAAACACAACCTGCAAGGCATCCTGGGAAACAGGAGACCAGGCTGTGATGACTCAGCAGTTTCTCCCTCTTTCAGCGTGACAATGACTCAGCAGAGAGATGCCCCTCCCCTTCGTCTCAGGACGCTGAGTCACCAAGTCACTACCACACCACCACCAAGACGATCCGCCGAAACCCTCACAGAGGTACCTGTTTCGCACGTGTCGATGGTTCTCTGGGTCCTTTAGATGGTTGTACAAGTCCTTCAGGTGGTTCTAGAAGTCCTTTAGGTGGTTCTACAAGTCATTTAGGTGGTTCTACAAGTCCTTTTGGTAGTTCTAGAAGTCCTTTAGGTGGTTCTACAAGTCCTTTAGGTAGTTCTCAAAGTCCTTTAGGTTGTTCTCAAAGTCCTATAGGTGGTTCTACAAGTCCTTTATTTGGTTTTCAAAGTCCTTTAGGTAGTTCTATAAGTCCTTTAGGTGGTTCTCAAAGTCCTTTAGGTGGTTCTACAAGTCCTTTAGGTAGTTCTCAAAGTCCTTTAGGTTGTTCTCAAAGTCCTTTAGGTAGTTCTCAAAGTCCTTTAGGTAGTTCTCAAAGTCCTTTAGATGGTGCTACAATTCCTTTAGTTGGTTCTAGAAGTCCTTTAGATGGTGCTACAAGTCCTTTAGTTGGTTCTAGAAGGTTCATGTGTTCTGTTTACTCTGTGTGTGTTTACAGTGCGGCCCAATCTCCCCATGTTTGTTATTGAAGATCAACTTCCTGAACACACATCATCCCCGACGTACACACACTCTCCTACACACTCTCCTACACACACACACTCTCCTACACACACACACTCTCCTACACACACACACTCTCCTACACACACACACTCTCCTACACACTCTCCTACACACACACACTCTCCTACACACACACACTTTCCTACACACTCTCCAACACACACACACTCTCCTACACACACACACTCTCCTACACACTCTCCTACACACACACACTCTCTGCCAGTCAGCCGGTTAAGACGAGCTGATTGGCTGCTGCGGGATTCTCCATACTCAGAGGGCGTGGCTGAGCACAAACGGGGCAGGGCTTGTTGGGACTGTCTTCATATCCATGAAGATGACAACAGTGAGCTGCAGGTGAGTGTGACTGCTGCCTGCTGGGAGATGTAGTCTCCTCCCAGTCACATCAGACGACAGGCAGCTGCTGATTGGTTGTAAGAAAGGTGTGTGTGTGTGTGTGTGTAGTTGGTACCTGTCTCTCCTTCTCAGGGTCTCACCTGTGCAGACGACCTGTCGTCACGTGACCTCACACGACTCGGCTTCATCTCTCACATCGAGCTCTCCACCTTCCTGCTGGCTCTGGGGGTCCAGACCAGGAGGACCCGCCCACCACGCCGTAGGACGCAGGGTGTGCTTCATTCGTCCATCACAGTTAAAAACATAAAGTCAGGGAGAGGAGGCAGCTGATTGGATGGCTGGAGGGTGTGATGTCATCACAGGTGGCAGGTTATTGGTTGAAGTTGTAGCTTCCAGCTTTTAGAAGTCATAATGTCACCAGTCTGTCTCTTTGACCTGTCTGTGTCTGTCCATCAGACAGTGGTGTGTTTGGTGTCCCTCTGAAAACGCTGTTGAACAACGACAGGAAGACGTTTCCTGAAGTCAAAGTTCCTGTAGTCTTCCAGAAGGTAAAGAACCTGTCTGGCTGTCTGTCTGATATAAATTCCGTAACCTTATTCTCATGATGCACTATGTGTGTGTATGTGTGTGTAGTTGTTGTGTATCTTGGAGCAGACAGGTCTACAGACTGAAGGGATCCTCAGAGTTTCAGGATCAGCTGCTCGACTCAAGGTAACACACACACACACACACACACACACACACACACACACACACACACACACACACACACACACACACTTCAGAGGACACCACCCTGACTGTCTCTCATCTGTGTGAGGAGACCTACATCTGTCTGTCTCTGTCTGTCCTCCTGTCCGTCTGTAGGACCTCCGTAGACAGTTGGACAGGTGTCCTGCAGCATTGGACTGGTCCACAGTGAGACATGTGGACGCTGCAGGTCTCCTGAAGCTTTTCATCAGAGAGCTGCCGACACCTCTGCTGACACACACACACCTGTCTACCTACCGCAGTGTGCTGGGTATACACACACACACACACACACACACACACACACACACACACGTTACAGTGTACATTAGTGTAACCTGAAGTGTCTCTTGTCCCTCCAGGTGTCTCCTCTGAAGTCCATCAGCTTCAAGCTCTGCAGCTGCTGAATCTGCTGCTGCCTGAAGACCACAGAGACACTCTGAGAGTGAGACAGACAGAGACACTCAGAGTGAGACAGAGACACACAGACACTGAGAGTGAGACAGAGAGACTCTGAGAGTAAGACAGATACATAGACACTGAGAGTGAGACAGACACTAAGAGTGAGACAGTCTGAGAGTGAGACGGAGACACAGAGACACTCTGAGAGTGAGGCAGAGACATTGTTTGCCTCTTTTCCTTCTCCATATTTCACCTTAAATCTCCATGGTTACAGATCCGTTTCCACAGTTACAGATCAGTTTCCATGGTTACAGATCTCTTTCCACAGTTACAGATCCGTTTCCATGGTTACAGGTCCTGCTGGTCTTCCTTCGTAAGGTGGTGTCTCATCAGGACCAGAACCGGATGTCTCTGTGTAACGTCTCCATGGTGATGGCGCCCAACCTGTTCATCTGCCGTCACCGAGGCAACAAACAGTCTATCGCTAAGCAACGGGAGGAGATGGAGGAGGCAGTGGGTGGGGCTCACCTGATCCAGCTGATGATCACCCATCAGGACTTGCTGTGGACCGTGAGTCCCAGGACACACACACACACATCACATCACTGCCCCACCCCCTCTGTGAAATCACTTCCTGTTGTCTGTGATAGGTGCCCAACTTCCTGTTGTCTCAGGTGAGACAAATGAACCAGGCATCCAATCAGAGACAGCTCGGCCTGAGCAGGACCAGGAGACACCTGCTGAGGAGGAGGAACGACAAAAACGACCAGAACCAGGTGAGATCCAGAACCAGGTGAGACCCTCGAACCAGGTGAGAGCCAGAACCAGGACAGACATGATGATGTTTGTGTGTGTGTGTAGATCACGGAGCTGTGTGAAGGTGTGATCAGAGTCCACGCCCCCCTACACACTAAGGTTTCCACAGCAATGCAGCTGGACGAACAAACAACAGCCAGAGACGTCACGTCCCGCTTCCAGAGTGAGGACAGGTAACACACAATTGTCCTTCTGTCTTTGTAAGGACCTAGTCCACAAACACTTGACATTAACCTGTCTGTCTGTATCTCAACAGTCATGTTTACCATCTGTATGAAGTTGGAGGAAACATCTGTGAGTCTCATTATGACATCATCATATAAGCCTGCTGGAGTGGACATATTGAAACCCGTCTCCCTCCCTCCCTCCCTCCCTCCCTGTCCCTCAGGTGAGCGTCGTCTCCATCCAGACTGTGTGTTGTTGGACATTTACAGAGTTAATCCTCACTGTGATTGGCTAATTAAACCCTGACAACCGTTTTCACCACCTGTCTCCAACCTGTCTCACTTTACGGACGAGCTGTGACATCACATCCTGTCACTGAGCAGCTGCTTGATTTGTTCCGAGTCAGTGAATAACTGGTTTTATATTGATCTGTATTTCATCAGTCATGTTGTTATTGCCAGCAGTGGAGTCACCTGACCAGCTATTCACCTGATCACCTGACCAGCTGCTGTACTTTACATCCTGTTGTTGATTGTCAGGAAAAACTGGTTTATTGATGTAAAAATGTTCTCATATTAAAACATGAAGACTTCATTAAAGCGTTGTCTCTTCCTGCTGGTCACTGATGGTCACTGCTGCACATGGGAGGGTTCTGAAAACGGAAGTTTACACAGAGAACGTGTGAACAGACCTAGAGAACGTGTGACAGACCTAGAGAACGTGTAGACAGACTTAGAAAACGTGTGGCAGACCTAGAGAACGTGTAGACAGACTTAGAAAACGTGTGGCAGACCTAGAGAACGTGTAGACAGACTTAGAAAACGTGTGATAGGACCTAGAGAAAGTGTGAACAGACCTAGAGAACGCGTGGATAGATCTAGAGAACGTGTGGCAGACCTAGAGAACGTGTGCACAGACCTAGAGAACGTGTGAACAGATCCAGAGAACGTGTGGTTCTAAAGTAAATCGGTTTATTTGATCAGCAGTGTTCATCTGGAGCCCTGTGAGTCCGTTTGTCCGCTCTGGGCTCCTGTAGTTCAGTGACATGATGAAACCAAACGCGTGTTCTTAACAACACGGCAGCTCTGCTCATGAAACTGAACAGAAAAGTTTTATATACAACAACAACACGACTGAGTCCTGCGTGTGCTGACACATGATCACAGATCAAAGTGTTCATGATTCATGTCACATGACTGATGAGGTCATCATCCACCACCACTGATTACAATACATCAGTACAGGTCACAACAGCTGATGGTGTCCAGATGTTAGGAGCAGCTGATGGTGTCCAGATGTTAGGAGCAGCTGATGGTGTCCAGATGTTGCTCCTCAGCAGCCATGGCGGCGGCCTGCAGCGTCTCCGTGTCACTCTGCAGAGGGTTCAGCTGCTTCCTCTCACTGTGCATGTTGTTCTCATGACGCTTCAGATCTGAAGCCTGAAAGTAGAAGCAGTGAAGACAGAACAACAACAATGTTGTGATGTCATTGATGTGATGTCATTGATGTGATGTTTTGTCTGTGATGTGATGTCATTGATGTAATGTCATTGACGTGATGTCAGTTGTACCTTGGCGAAAGCCTTCGTGCAGGACGGACAGACGAACGGTTTCTCTCCTCTGTGCCTCCTCTCATGATCCTTCAGGTGAGATTTGTGTTTAAATGCCTGCAGACAGACAGACAGGTGAGACAGACAGGTAAGACAGACAGGTAGGAGAAAGACAGACAGGTAAACTCACCTTGTCACACATCTGGCAGGCGAACGGCCGCTCGTTGCTGTGAACTCGCTCATGTTTTTTCAGGTCTGGAGCTCGGATGAACGATTTCCCACAAACGTCACACCTGTAGGGTTTGAAGCCCGTGTGGATCTTCAGGTGTTCTGGAACACACAGGTGAGGGCGGAGCCAAAAACATGACCTCAGTCAGCATACAAAAACACATCGTACGCAGCGCCACGCTGTTATCTACGGAGCAAACAGCCATCCATCACAAATCTGATGACACCAGTCATCAGGTGAAGTACAGGTGAGCTGAGGTGTGTTTTTACCTTTCAGGTGAGCGTGGGTGGTGAAAGCTTTGGTGCAGATCTCACAGGCGAACGGACGCTCGGCCGAATGAAGCTTCTCGTGTTTCCTAAATAGAGAAATAAGGTGCGTTTGACAGGTGTATCGTTAAGGTGGGTTTTCGGGTGTATCATCCAGGTGTGTACATACCTGAGTCTACTCTCGTCCAAGAAAGTCTTTCCGCACACCTGGCAGGAGAGCTGCTCTCGGTGACCGTACAGCAGGTATTCAAACTTCATGTCGGTGGTCGCCGTCGACCAGCCGGGCGGCTGCTCGTCCTTCACCTCCCCCATACTGTCTGCAAACGTTAACGTCTGGGTGGCATGATGCTCCGCCCCCAGCTCTTTAGGCTCCGCCTCCATCTCTGTTACCACATCCTGGTCGTAGCAGGTCACCTGCAGGTTGGACGTATAGTCGGTAACGGTCCTCACAGCTTCAGACAGACAGACAGACAGATGTGTGTGTGTACCTTGTGTACGTCCTCATTGGTCAGTTCTTTCAGGATGGCTTCCTGGACGCGCAGCGCCGCACTCGGACTCTTATCTAGCTCCTGATTAGCTGAAGCCTCGACAAGGTCATCTGTGGTGGGCGTGTCATCGTGCTCGCCGAGCACCTGCACACGCAATCATAACATTAGAGAAGGACGAGTGAAGCTGGACCGGCAGCTGATTGGTTGATGGACTGGTCACCTCTGAGCCGGTCGCCAGCTGAGCTTCAGGCGGCAGCGCCATCTTCACGATGTCATAGGGGAACTTGTCTTTGTCCTCCGAGGACACGTCTCGCTTCTGAGGATAAACAAACGCAAGGGTCACATGTGTGTGTGTGCGTGTTACATGTGTCCGTGTGTGCGTGTTACCTGTGTGTGTGTGTGTGCTACCTGTGTATGTGTGTGCGTGTGTTACCTGTGTGTGTATGTGTGTGCGTGTTACCTGTGTGTGTGTGTGTGTGTGTTACCTGTGTATGTTACCTGTGTGTGTGTGTGTTACCTGTGTATGTGTGTGTGTGTGTGTGTTACCTGTGTGTGTGTGTGTGTGTGTGTGTGTGTTACCTGTGTGTGTGTGTGTGTTACTTGTGTATGTGTGTGTGTGTGTGTGTGTTACCTGTGTGTGTGTGTGTGTTACCTGTGTGTGTGTGTGTGTGTTACCTGTGTATGTGTGTGTGTGTGTGTTACCTGTGTGTGTGTGTGTGTGTGTGTGTTACCTGTGTGTGTGTGTGTGTGTGTTACCTGTGTGTGTGTGTGTGTGTGTTACCTGTGTGTGTGTGTGTGTGTGTGTGTTACCTGTGTGTGTGTGTGTGTGTTACCTGTGTGTGTGTGTGTGTGTTACCTGTGTATGTGTGTGTGTGTGTGTTACCTGTGTATGTGTGTGTGTGTGTGTTACCTGTGTGTGTGTGTGTGTGTGTGTGTGTGTATTACCTGTGTGTGTGTGTGTGTGTGTTACCTGTGTGTGTGTGTGTGTGTTACCTGTGTGTGTGTGTGTGTGTTACCTGTGTGTGTGTGTGTGTGTTACCTGTGTGTGTGTGTGTGTGTTACCTGTGTATGTGTGTGTGTGTGTGTTACCTGTGTATGTGTGTGTGTGTGTGTTACCTGTGTGTGTGTGTGTGTGTGTGTGTGTATTACCTGTGTGTGTGTGTGTGTGTGTGTGTGTATTACCTGTGTGTGTGTGTGTGTGTGTGTGTGTATTACCTGTGTGTGTGTGTGTGTGTGTGTGTGTATTACCTGTGTGTGTGTGTGTGTGTGTGTGTGTGTTACCTGTGTGTGTGTGTGTGTGTTACCTGTGTATGTGTGTGTGTGTGTGTTACCTGTGTATGTGTGTGTGTGTGTGTTACCTGTGTGTGTATGTGTGTGTGTGTGTGTTACCTGTGTGTGTGTGTGTGTGTGTGTGTGTATTACCTGTGTGTGTGTGTGTGTGTGTGTTACCTGTGTGTGTGTGTGTGTGTGTGTTACCTGTGAGCAGAGTTTGTCCAGGAAGCGGATTCCGAGGATCTGTCCTGATGACATCATCAGGTTGACGTCTCTTTTCTTGACGGAGATCTTTGCCGTGTACATGTAGTTCAACACCTCCTCAAAGATGTCTGAGCGGATGAAGTCGATCTCGATGACGGATGAGTTGTCCACCTGAGAACACGCACAGGTCCAGGTGAGGTGTTACCTGGACAACAGGTCCGGGTGAGGTGTTACCTGGACAACAGGTCCGGGTGAGATGTTACCTGGACAACAGACCAGTGAGCGTACCTCGTGTTTCTTGAAGAGCTTCTTGAAGTAGTTGGAGCAGGCGGCGAGGACGCAGCGGTGAGCGCGGAACTTGACGTCCTCGACCACCACGGCGATGTCGCAGTGTTCTCCCTCCAAGCGCTGCTCGTTCAGCAACTTCAGGAAGATGCTCCTGTGTTCATCGTCCACGTATTTCACCGTCTCCGCCATCTGAAAGCAGGTTAACAGCTAGTTAACGGCCGGCTAAGGACTGTCAGCACACACCTGAACACTAGAAGACCTGAACATTAGAAGACCTGAACACTGGAAGACCTGAACATTAGAACACCTGAACACTAGAAGACCTGAACATTAGAAGACCTGAACACTGGAAGACCTGAACACTGGAAGACCTGAACATTAGAAGGCCAGAACACATGAACATTAGAAGACCTGAACATTAGAAGACCAGAACACATGAACACTAGAAGACCTGAACATTAGAAGGCCAGAACACATGAACATTAGAAGACCTGAACATTAGAAGACCAGAACACATGAACACTAGAAGACCTGAACACTAGAAGACCAGAACACATGAACATTAGAAGACCTGAACATTAGAAGACCAGAAGACCTGAACACTAGAAGACCTGAACACTAGAAGACCAGAACACATGAACATTAGAAGACCTGAACACTAGAACACTAGAAGACCAGAACACCAGAACATTAGAAGACCTGAACACTAGAAGACCAGAACACCTGAACATTAGAAGACCAGAACAATAGAACATTAGAAGACCTGAACACCTGAACATTAGAAGACCCGAACACTAGAACATTAGCAGACCTGAACACCTGACCATTAGAAGACCAGAACACCTGAACATTAGAAGACCTGAACACTAGAAGACCTGAACATTAGAAGATTAGAAGACCAGAACACTAGAACATTAGAAGACCTGAACACCTGAACATTAGAAGACCTGAACGCTAGAAGACCTGAAAACTAGAACACTAGAAGACCATAACACCTGAACATTAGAAGACCTGAACACTAGAACACTAGAAGACCAGAACACCTGAACATTAGAAGACATGAACACTAGAACACTAGAAGACCATAACACCTGAACATTAGAAGACCAGAACACTGGAACATTAGAAGACCAGAACACCTGAACATTAGAAGACCAGAACACCTGAACACTAGAAGACCAGAACACCTGAACATTAGAAGACCAAAACACTAGAACATTAGAAGATTAGAACACCTGAACATTAGAAGACCAGAACACCTGAACATTAGAAGACCAGAACACATGAACATTAGAAGACATGAACACTAGAAGACCAGAACACCTGAACATTAGAAGATCTGAACACTAGAACATTAGAAGACCTGAACATTAGAAGACCTGAACACCTGAACATTAGAAGACCAGAACACTGGAACATTAGAAGACCTGAATATTAGGAGACCTGAACACCTGAACATTAGAAGACCTGAACATTAGAAGACCAGAACACCTGAACATTAGAAGACCTAAACACTAGAACACTGGAAGACCAGAACACCTGAACATTAGAAGACCAGAACACATGAACATTAGAAGACCTGAACATTAGAAGACTGGAAGACCAGAACACCTGAACATTAGAAGACCTGAACACCTGAACATTAGAAGACCAGAACACATGAACATTAGAAGACCTGAACACTAGAACATTAGAAGACCCGAACACCTGAACATTAAAAGACCTGAACATTAGGAGACCAGAACACATGAACATTAGAAGTCCTTAACACTAGAACATTAGAAGACCTGAACACTCGAAGACCAGAAGACCTGAACATTAGAAGACCAGAACACGAGAACATTAGAAGACCTGAACACTGGAACATTAGAAGACCCGAACACCTGAAATTAAAAGACCTGAACATTAGAAGACCAGAACACGAGAACATTAGAAGACCTGAACACTGGAACATTAGAAGACCCGAACACCTGAAATTAAAAGACCTGAACACTAGAAGACCAGAACACATAAACATTAGAAGACCTGAACACTAGAACATTAGAAGACCTGAACACCTGAACATTAGAAGACCAGAACACTAGAACATTAGAAGACCTCAACACTAGAACACCAGAACACCTGAACATTAGAAGACCAGAACACCTGAACATTAGAAGACCTGAACACATGAACATTAGGAGACATGAACACTAGAACACTAGAAGACCAGAACACCTGAACATTAGAAGACAAGAACACTAGAACATTAGAAGACCTGAACATTAGAAGACCTGAACACTAGAACATTAGAAGACCTGAACACCTGAACATTAGAAGACCAGAACACTAGAACATTAGAAGACCAGAACACTAGAACACCAGAACATTAGAAGACCAGAACACCTGAACATTAGAAGACCTGAACATTAGAAGACCAGAACACATGAACACGAGAAGACCAGAACACCTGAACATTAGAAGACCAGAACACTAGAACATTAGAAGACCTGAACACCTGAACATTAGAAGACCTGAACACTAGAACACTAGAAGACCAGAACACCTGAACATTAGAAGACATGAACACTAGAACACTAGAAGACCAGAACACCTGAACATTAGAAGACCAGAACACCTGAACATTAGAAGACCAGAACACTAGAACACTAGAAGACCAGAACACCTGAACATTAGAAGACATGAACACTAGAAGACCAGAACACCTGAACATTAGAAGACCAGAACACTAGAAGACCAGAACACCTGAACATTAGAAGACCAGAACACTCGAACATTAGAAGATCTGAACACCTGAACATTAGAAGAACTGAACATTAGAACATTAGAAGACCTGAATATTAGAAGACCTGAACATTAGAAGACCTGAACACTAGAAAACTAGAAGACCAGAACACATGAACATTAGAAGATCTGAACACTAGAAGACCTGAACACCTGAACATTAGAAGATCTGAACACTAGAAGACCTGAACACCTGAACATTAAAAAAATGGATATATCTATTAAAATTAGACGGATTTTCAAGCAGCTTCTGAACCGAGTCTCTGGAGGTTTATTATGAAAGGACTTCAGAGATGAAGCAAAGAGGAAGTGACTGTGAACATACATGTTTCATGTGTGTTTCAGTCAGACCTGCTAAAGGGTCACGTCACCCCCCCCCCCCCCCCCGCTCCAAGTCTGGTTCCAGTAGTTCATGAACCTCTGCTGTCGCGGACACGCGCACCAGAGCGTGTGCACGCTTCACCGTGCTTGTACAGGAGGAGACCGGCAGCAAACCGGCTGACTGTTAGCACTGATTATTGATTGAAACGGACCGTGATTCTCCCGTGAACCTGCACAGTCTGGACCTGAACCCGGACCGGACCGGTTCTGCTCTGATTGCACTTCATGGAACAGGGCTCGGTTAACGGGCTAGCAGCTGCGACGCTAACTTAACGGACGTCATCAGATCCGGATCGAATGTTCTGAATGTAAACCCGGTTTTAGATGTAAACCCAGCTTCCGTTACACCGTCTGAAAGCCCCCAGTACCGGCAGCTACGGTCCCTGGTGGGGCTGCCGTTAGCCTAAGCGAGATAACATGCTAATTAAACTTGAACAACGGAGCCGTCTCCCGGGGACCATTCCGGTGCCCGCCCTGACCGGCGGGTCCCCGGAATGGTGAACGTGTCAGTGTGCACCGGATGGCGGGGTGTTTTCGGTGTTAAATGGCGGATAAGTCCGGCCTGCTGCTCCGTTTGCTCACAAAATGGCGGTAAATGTCCTCAAATACGGTCTCCTTCTAACCGGCGGATTAATATCCTCACCGGCGGGACGGGAGGCGGGCCGCGAGCCGCTCCGCCGTTTCCGGGACCGAGGCACAAGCACGCGAGCAGCGGCGGCGCCGCGGCCTCGACGACACGAACGAGACGGAGCTCGAGCGGCCATGAACGGCTCGAGAGCGCGCAGCCATCCCCGCGGAAACGGCGGCCGGAGCGGGGCACGAGGGGAGCGCGGGTCCGGGAGAGGGGGAGCGGGCTCTTACCGTCACACGGGCCTGGGAGAGCGTGTTCCTCTGGGTGCGTCAGCGCGCCGCGAACCGGGGAGCACTTTGTCCGGTTGTTGTTGTTGCTGAGGACGAGCACAGAGCGGAAGGCCGCGCTTTGCGCCAGCACGCACACACTGCGGCGGCACGCAGGCAGCGCGCCAAACAGCCTCTGTGGGCGACACGGAGCACGCATGCGCGCCGCTACCGTGGACAGGCCTCAGACTGAACTGCTCTGAAACGGTCCAATACGGCCCTGGAGAACACGGAGACCTCAGACCAGGTCCCAGACTTGTCTGATAACATGTTGTGATGTTTCTGAACATGTTTCATCCAGCTCCGCTGTCACAAGGGCCGATACAGGAGATCATTCCTGATACAGGAGATGGTTCCAGATACAGGAGATAGTTCCAGATACAGGAGATGGTTCCTGATACAGGAGATGGTTCCTGATACAGGAGATAGTTCCAGATACAGGAGATGGTTCCTGATACAGGAGATGGTTCCAGATACAGGAGATAGTTCCAGATACAGGAGATGGTTCCTGATACAGGAGATGGTTCCAGATACAGGAGATGGTTCCAGATACAGGAGATAGTTCCAGATACAGGAGATGGTTCCTGATACAGGAGATGGTTCCAGATACAGGAGATAGTTCCAGATACAGGAGATGGTTCCTGATACAGGAGATGGTTCCAGATACAGGAGATAGTTCCTGATACAGGAGATGGTTCCTGATACAGGAGATGGTTCCTGATACAGGAGATGGTTCCTGATACAGGAGATCGTTCCTGATACAGGAGATCGTTCCTGATACAGGAGATAGTTCCTGATACAGGAGATAGTTCCAGATACAGGAGATGGTTCCTGATACAGGAGATAGTTCCTGATACAGGAGATGGTTCCTGATACAGGAGATGGTTCCTGATACAGGAGATGGTTCCAGATACAGGAGATGGTTCCTGATACAGGAGATGGTTCCAGATACAGGAGATGGTTCCTGATACAGGAGATGGTTCCTGATACAGGAGATGGTTCCTGATACAGGAGATGGTTCCTGATACAGGAGATCGTTCCAGATACAGGAGATGGTTCCAGATACAGGAGATAGTTCCTGATACAGGAGATAGTTCCAGATACAGGAGATGGTTCCTGATACAGGAGATAGTTCCAGATACAGGAGATGGTTCCTGATACAGGAGATGGTTCCAGATACAGGAGATAGTTCCTGATACAGGAGATGGTTCCTGATACAGGAGATGGTTCCTGATACAGGAGATGGTTCCTGATACAGGAGATCGTTCCTGATACAGGAGATAGTTCCAGATACAGGAGATGGTTCCTGATACAGGAGATAGTTCCTGATACAGGAGATGGTTCCTGATACAGGAGATGGTTCCAGATACAGGAGATGGTTCCTGATACAGGAGATGGTTCCAGATACAGGAGATGGTTCCTGATACAGGAGATGGTTCCTGATACAGGAGATGGTTCCAGATACAGGAGATGGTTCCTGATACAGGAGATGGTTCCTGATACAGGAGATGGTTCCAGATACAGGAGATCGTTCCAGATACAGGAGATGGTTCCAGATACAGGAGATAGTTCCTGATACAGGAGATAGTTCCAGATACAGGAGATAGTTCCTGATACAGGAGATAGTTCCTGATACAGGAGATGGTTCCAGATACAGGAGATGGTTCCTGATACAGGAGATAGTTCCTGATACAGGAGATGGTTCCAGATACAGGAGATGGTTCCTGATACAGGAGATGGTTCCAGATACAGGAGATAATTCCTGATACAGGAGATGGTTCCTGATACAGGAGATCGTTCCTGATACAGGAGATCGTTCCTGATACAGGAGATCGTTCCAGATACAGGAGATGGTTCCAGATACAGGAGATAGTTCCTGATACAGGAGATAGTTCCAGATACAGGAGATGGTTCCTGATACAGGAGATAGTTCCTGATACAGGAGATAGTTCCAGATACAGGAGATGGTTCCTGATACAGGAGATGGTTCCTGATACAGGAGATGGTTCCTGATACAGGAGATGGTTCCAGATACAGGAGATAATTCCTGATACAGGAGATGGTTCCTGATACAGGAGATGGTTCCAGATACAGGAGATGGTTCCTGATACAGGAGATGGTTCCAGATACAGGAGATGGTTCCAGATACAGGAGATGGTTCCTGATACAGGAGATGGTTCCAGATACAGGAGATGGTTCCTGATACAGGAGATGGTTCCAGATACAGGAGATGGTTCCAGATACAGGAGATGGTTCCTGATACAGGAGATGGTTCCTGATACAGGAGATGGTTCCTGATACAGGAGATAGTTCCAGATACAGGAGATGGTTCCTGATACAGGAGATAGTTCCTGATACAGGAGATGGTTCCTGATACAGGAGATGGTTCCTGATACAGGAGATGGTTCCAGATACAGGAGATGGTTCCTGATACAGGAGATGGTTCCAGATACAGGAGATGGTTCCTGATACAGGAGATGGTTCCTGATACAGGAGATGGTTCCAGATACAGGAGATGGTTCCTGATACAGGAGATGGTTCCAGATACAGGAGATGGTTCCTGATACAGGAGATCGTTCCAGATACAGGAGATGGTTCCAGATACAGGAGATAGTTCCTGATACAGGAGATAGTTCCAGATACAGGAGATGGTTCCTGATACAGGAGATAGTTCCTGATACAGGAGATAGTTCCTGATACAGGAGATGGTTCCAGATACAGGAGATGGTTCCTGATACAGGAGATAGTTCCAGATACAGGAGATGGTTCCTGATACAGGAGATGGTTCCAGATACAGGAGATGGTTCCTGATACAGGAGATGGTTCCAGATACAGGAGATAATTCCTGATACAGGAGATGGTTCCTGATACAGGAGATGGTTCCTGATACAGGAGATGGTTCCTGATACAGTAGATCGTTCCTGATACAGGAGATCGTTCCTGATACAGGAGATCGTTCCAGATACAGGAGATGGTTCCAGATACAGGAGATAGTTCCTGATACAGGAGATAGTTCCAGATACAGGAGATGGTTCCTGATACAGGAGATAGTTCCTGATACAGGAGATAGTTCCAGATACAGGAGATGGTTCCTGATACAGGAGATGGTTCCTGATACAGGAGATGGTTCCAGATACAGGAGATAATTCCTGATACAGGAGATGGTTCCTGATACAGGAGATGGTTCCAGATACAGGAGATGGTTCCTGATACAGGAGATCGTTCCTGATACAGGAGATCGTTCCTGATACAGGAGATCGTTCCAGATACAGGAGATCAGGAGATCGTTCCTGATACAGGAGATCATCCCTGATACATCATAGATCATTCCTGTGTCCCACCGCTATCAGACTGAACAATAACTCACCCCTCACCAAATCCATCACACAACAATAACACCATTGTATTGCTCTTTGCTTATTTTGTTTTAATTCATTGCACTGTTGTTTAGTTTAGTCTTTAGTTAAATTTTATTCTATAGAATGTGCATTAAAAAAAAATTCTATTTAATTTTTTTACTGCCTTTTTTATTGTCATTTTTATTGCTTTGCCCTGTATATGCTACTGTAGCGTAAACATTTCCCTCTGAGGGATTAATAAAGTAAATATCTCTCTCTATGTCCTTATGAAAAAGAACACGCTTCACATGAAGGTCACAGCTCTGATTTTAACATTCATGATGAACCCAACAGGTCACAAGAAAGACTACCAACAGGCTGCAGTGCATTGTGGGAGTTGGAGGAGCTTCGGAGAACTCACCTGTGTCGTACCTGACACACCTGAGCACTAGATTCACCTGTCAGAACTTCAGACTGAGCTAATTTATTCTGCTTTTATTTTAGTAATAAACCTGGAGAGTTCTGTTAGAACTGGAACAGAACCACGGTCCTGCGGTGGGTCGGTTCTGAATCAGTGAGCAGGTTTAAAGGAGACACAGGACGGCCCCTCTGACAGCACGTCTTTAATATGTGGAGGATTAAAGGTTTCAGTCAACACAAGTATTCATTTTGGAAACATGAAACATTCTTTTCTCATGAAATCCAACAGATCTTCCTGTTTGATTAAAAGTCCAAAACATGTCTGACTGACAGATTCACAGTGACATCACTGTTTGAAACAACCAATCAGGAGAGCAATCATAATCGTACAAGTTACAAAGTTCAGAAACATGTAAAAATATATTTAGATTCACATTTTAAGTTTATAAACTCTGGCCCCTCCCATATAAACTGTTGTTATGGTAACAGCAGGAAAAGCACATCTTGTGCTCCCTTTCATCATCAGAACTACTCTACCCACAATGCTCTGCAGCGGTGAACAGAGAAAACACAGTCCTAACGATCAATAATCACTAATCAGTATCAATAAATGTTTGTCATGATCAAATACCGTGTAAACATACGAGATCTATCAGTATTAATCAACTATCAGATCACATGTCTCAGTCCAGGAGGAGGGGGCGGGGCCAGATGAGTGCCCCGCATCCAATCAGAGCAGTTCGTACTGCCGCAGGTGCATGCGTTGGATGATGTCACGACAGTCGTTGAAGACACGGCGGATGTTCTCTGTGTCGATGGCGCAGGTGAAGTGAGGATAACAATAATGTTTCCCGTCTCCGCTTGCCGTGCTGATCCGCTGGGGCATGAGGACACATGTAGGATTCCACAAGTTAGTTTCAAAACATTAGAGTCAACGCGTTAGAGTCAACACGTTAGTATCAACTCATTACAGTAAACTCGTCAGTTTCAACTAGTTAGTTTCAACTCATTAGAGTCAACAGGTTAGTTTCAACGCATTAGTTTCAACTTGTTAGTTTCAACTCGTCAGTTTCAATGCGTTAGTTTCAACACATTAGTTTCAACACGTTAGTTCCAACACGTTAGTTTCAACACATTAGTTTCAACGCGTTTTCATCTCGTTAGTTTCAACACGTTAGTTTCAACGCATTTTCAACACGTTAGTTTCAACTCGTTAGTTGCAACGCGTTAGTTTCAACAGGTTAGTTTCAACTCATTAGAGTCAACTTGTTAGAGTCAACTCGTTAGTTTCAACTAGTTAGTTTCAACTTGTTAGAGTCAACTCGTTAGTCACCAGGTTAGTTTCAACTCGTTAGTTTCAACATGGTAGTTTCAAATCGTTAGTTTCAACTCGTTAGTTTCAACCAGTTAGTTTCAACTCATTAGAGTTAACTCGTTAGAGTCAACAGGTTAGTTTCAACTTGTTAGTTTCAACACGTTAGTTTCAAATCGTTAGTTTCAACTCGTTAGAGTCAACGCGTTAGTGTCAACTCGTTAGTTTCAATTCCTTAGAGTCAACACGTTAGTGTCAACTCATTAGTTTCAACACGTTAGTTTCAACTCGTTAGTTTCAACACGTTAATTTCAACACGTTCGTTTCAACTCGTTAGAGTCAACTCGTTAGTTTCAATTAATTAGGGTCAACTCGTTAGTTTCAACTCGTTAGTTTCAACATGTTAGTTTCAAGTCGTTAGTTGCAATGCGTTAGTTTCAACACGTTAGTTTCAACGCGTTAGTGTCAACACGTTAGTCAACGTGTTCGTTTCAAAATGTTAGAGTCAACACGTTAGTTTCAACGCGTTTTCAACTCGTTAGTTTCAACGCGTTAGTTTCAACACGTTCGATTCAACTCGTTAGAGTCAACGCGTTAGTTTCAACCAGTTAGTTTCAACTCATTAGAGTTAACTCGTTAGAGTCAACAGGTTAGTTTCAACTCGTTAGTTTCAAATCATTAGTTTCAACTCGTTAGTTTCAACTCGTTAGAGTCAACTCGTTAGTTTCAACGCGTTAGAGTCAACATGTTAGTCAACATGTTCGTTTCAATACGTTAGCGTCAACACGTTAGTTTCAACACGTTAGTTTCAACACATTAGTTTCAACGCGTTTTCATCTCGTTAGTTTCAACACGTTAGTTTCAACGCATTTTCAACACGTTAGTTTCAACTCGTTAGTTGCAACGCGTTAGTTTCAACAGGTTAGTTTCAACTCATTAGAGTCAACTTGTTAGAGTCAACTCGTTAGTTTCAACTCGTTAGTTTCAACTAGTTAGAGTCAACTCGTTAGAGTCAACTCGTTAGAGTCACCAGGTTAGTTTCAACTCGTTAGTTTCAACACGGTAGTTTCAAATCGTTAGTTTCAACACGTTAGTTTCAACTCGTTAGTTTCAACCAGTTAGTTTCAACTCATTAGAGTTAACTCATTAGAGTCAACAGGTTAGTTTCAACTTGTTAGTTTCAACACGTTAGTTTCAAATCGTTAGTTTCAACTCGTTAGAGTCAACGCGTTAGTGTCAACTCGTTAGTTTCAATTCATTAGAGTCAACGCGTTAGTGTCAACTCATTAGTTTCAACACGTTAGTTTCAACTCGTTAGTTTCAACACGTTAATTTCAACACGTTCATTTCAACTCGTTAGAGTCAACTCGTTAGTTTCAATTAATTAGGGTCAACTCGTTAGTTTCAACTCGTTAGTTTCAACATGTTAGTTTCAAGTCGTTAGTTGCAATGCATTAGTTTCAACACGTTAGTTTCAACGCGTTAGAGTCAACACGTTAGTCAACGTGTTCGTTTCAAAATGTTAGAGTCAACACGTTAGTTTCAACACGTTTTCAACTCGTTAGTTTCAACGCGTTAGTTTCAACACGTTCGTTTCAACTCGTGAGAGTCAACGCGTTAGTTTCAACCAGTTAGTTTCAACTCATTGGAGTTAACTCGTTAGAGTCAACAGGTTAGTTTCAACTCGTTAGTTTCAAATCATTAGTTTCAACTCGTTAGTTTCAACTCGTTAGAGTCAACTCGTTAGTTTCAACTCATTAGAGTCAACATGTTCGTGTCAACTCGTTAGTTTCAACTTGTTAGTTTCAACACGTTAGTTTCAACTCGTTAGAGTCAACTCGTAAGTTTCAATTCATTAGGGTCAACTCGTTAGAGTCAACATGTTAGAGTCAACACGTTAGTTTCAACGCGTTAGAGTCAACATGTTAGTCAACATGTTCGTTTCAATACGTTAGCGTCAACACGTTAGTTTCAACACGTTAGTTTCAACACATTAGTTTCAACACGTTAGTTTCAACACCTTAGTTTCAACACATTAGTTTCAACGCGTTTTCATCTCGTTAGTTTCAACACGTTAGTTTCAACGCATTTTCAACACGTTAGTTTCAACTCGTTAGTTGCAACGCGTTAGTTTCAACAGGTTAGTTTCAATTCATTAGAGTCAACTTGTTAGAGTCAACTCGTTAGTTTCAACTAGTTAGTTTCAACTCGTTAGAGTCAACTCGTTAGAGTCACCAGGTTAGTTTCAACTCGTTAGTTTCAACACGGTAGTTTCAAGTCGTTAGTTTCAACACGTTAGTTTCAACTCGTTAGTTTCAACCAGTTAGTTTCAACTCATTAGATTTAACTCGTTAGAGTCAACAGGTTAGTTTCAACTTGTTAGTTTCAACACGTTAGTTTCAAATCGTTAGTTTCAACTCGTTAGAGTCAACGCGTTAGTGTCAACTCATTAGTTTCAACACGTTAGTTTCAACTCGTTAGTTTCAACACGTTAATTTCAACACGTTCGTTTCAACTCGTTAGAGTCAACTCGTTAGTTTCAATTAATTAGGGTCAACTCGTTAGTTTCAACTCGTTAGTTTCAACATGTTAGTTTCAAGTCGTTAGTTGCAATGCGTTAGTTTCAACACGTTAGTTTCAACGCGTTAGAGTCAACACGTTAGTCAACGTGTTCGTTTCAAAATGTTAGAGTCAACACGTTAGTTTCAACACGTTTTCAACTCGTTAGTTTCAACGCGTTAGTTTCAACACGTTCGTTTCAACTCGTGAGAGTCAACGCGTTAGTTTCAACCAGTTAGTTTCAACTCATTGGAGTTAACTCGTTAGAGTCAACAGGTTAGTTTCAACTCGTTAGTTTCAAATCATTAGTTTCAACTCGTTAGTTTCAACTCGTTAGAGTCAACTCGTTAGTTTCAACTCATTAGAGTCAACGTGTTCGTGTCAACTCGTTAGTTTCAACTTGTTAGTTTCAACACGTTAGTTTCAATTCGTTAGAGTCAACTTGTTAGAGTCAACATGTTAGAGTCAACACGTTAGTTTCAACGCGTTAGAGTCAACATGTTAGCGTCAACACGTTAGTTTCAACACATTAGTTTCAACACATTAGTTTCAACACGTTAGTTTCAACACGTTAGTTTCAACACATTAGTTTCAACGCGTTTTCATCTCGTTAGTTTCAACGCATTTTCAACACGTTAGTTTCAACTCGTTAGTTGCAACGCGTTAGTTTCAACAGGTTAGTTTCAACTCATTAGAGTCAACTTGTTAGAGTCAACTCGTTCGTTTCAACTAGTTAGTTTCAACTCGTTAGAGTCAACTCGTTAGAGTCAACTCGTTAGAGTCACCAGGTTAGTTTCAACTCGTTAGTTTCAACACGTTAGTTTCAACTCGTTAGTTTCAACCAGTTAGTTTCAACTCATTAGAGTTAACTCGTTAGAGTCAACAGGTTAGTTTCAACTTGTTAGTTTCAACACGTTAGTTTCAAATCGTTAGTTTCAACTCGTTAGAGTCAATGCGTTAGTGTCAACTCGTTAGTTTCAATTCATTAGAGTCAACGCGTTAGTGTCAACTCATTAGTTTCAACACGTTAGTTTCAACTCGTTAGTTTCAACACGTTAATTTCAACACGTTCGTTTCAACTCGTTAGTTTCAACACGTTAATTTCAACACGTTCGTTTCAACTCGTTAGAGTCAACTCGTTAGTTTCAATTCATTAGGGTCAACTCGTTAGTTTCAACTCGTTAGTTTCAATTCATTAGAGTCGACTCGTTAGTTTCAACTCGTTAGAGTCAATACGTTAGTTTCAACACGTTTTCATCTCGTTAGTTTCAACACGTTAGTTTCAACGCGTTTTCAACACATTAGTTTCAACATGTTAGTTTTAACACGTTAGTTTCAACTCGTTAGTTTCAAGTCATTAGTTGCAACGCGTTAGTTTCAACACGTTAGTTTCAACACGTTAGTTTCAAGTCGTTAGATTCAACACGTTAGTTTCAACGCGTTTTCAACACATTAGTTTCAACATGTTAGTTTCAACTTGTTAGTTTCAACACGTTAGTTTCAAATCGTTAGTTTCAACTCGTTAGAGTCAATGCGTTAGTGTCAACTCGTTAGTTTCAATTCATTAGAGTCAACGCGTTAGTGTCAACTCATTAGTTTCAACACGTTAGTTTCAACTCGTTAGTTTCAACACGTTAATTTCAACACGTTCGTTTCAACTCGTTAGTTTCAACACGTTAATTTCAACACGTTCGTTTCAACTCGTTAGAGTCAACTCGTTAGTTTCAATTCATTAGGGTCAACTCGTTAGTTTCAACTCGTTAGTTTCAATTCATTAGAGTCGACTCGTTAGTTTCAACTCGTTAGAGTCAATACGTTAGTTTCAACACGTTTTCATCTCGTTAGTTTCAACACGTTAGTTTCAACGCGTTTTCAACACATTAGTTTCAACATGTTAGTTTTAACACGTTAGTTTCAACTCGTTAGTTTCAAGTCATTAGTTGCAACGCGTTAGTTTCAACACGTTAGTTTCAACACGTTAGTTTCAAGTCGTTAGATTCAACACGTTAGTTTCAACGCGTTAGTTTCAACACGTTAGTTTCAACTCGTTAGTTTCAACACGTTAGTTTCAACACGTTAGTTTCAACTTGTTAGTTTCAACTCGTTGGAGTCAACACGTCAGACATCATCCATGTGTTTTTACCAGAAACTCGTCTCTGATGAAGAACTTGGCTCTGGTCACTTTGGGGTCTTCATCAGCATCTGGAACAGCTGGAAACACAAATACATGGATCAAAGGGCGTGTTTACATGTTTCATATGTGTATGTACATGTATGTGCTGATATGTGTATATTTTTACCATCAACAGGAACCTGGTAGTTGTTGTATTCAGGAAAATAATCCTCCAATTTAGACTTTCCTGCCAGAATCTTCCCAGCCAACATGTCCTGTTTGTTCAGGAACAAGATCACTGAGATGGTCTTCAGAAACCTGTCACCAATCACAGAGGAGCGAGGGTTCACTACAGCCAATCACAGAGGAGAGAGCTTTCACTACAGCCAATCACAGAGGAGAGAGGGTTCACTACAGCCAATCAGGGAGCAGAGAGGGTTAAACGGGGAACCTGTTGGTCCAGATGGATCTGAAGAGGTCGAGAGACTCTCGCAGCCGATTGGTGGAGTTGTCCTCCCGGATCACCATGTTGTAGCTGCTGCTAGCGGCAACGAAGATGATGGCCGTCACGTCTGAACAGACACACGGAAGGATTAAATCTCAGTTCTCCTCCATGTTGGTTCATCAATCAGAGATTTTCTCACCGTTGAAGCACTGAATCCACTTCCTGCGTTCATCCCTCTGTCCTCCTACATCAAACATACTGACACACACAGCAGAACAGTGTGAGAGCAGCTTCTGGCTGCAGTGCATTATGGGTAATCAGACAAACATCACTGATCCGAGAGACTGAAGGAAATCTAAAATCAGACAGATTCTCAGGCAGCTTCTGAACTGTGTTTCTCAGGAGGTTTATTCTGAAATGACTTCAGAAATGATGATGTAGACAGGAAGTGGCAGTCACTCTGAATGTGAACATACGTGTTTCATGTGTGTGAGTTCAGGTCTGACTGACTCAACATGGTCTCTCAGGGTTTGAAATAGACTCACTGGAAGTTGACTTTGTCCACCTGGAACCGGGTTTCAAAGATCCCTGAAGTCAGAACTCTGCAGCGCAGCAGGTCCTGCAGGAGCAGAAGAAGAAGTGAGGGGCGGGAACGGCATCCTGGAAGCTGCTGCCTGATTGGCCGGTCTGTTACCTGGTCAGTGGGTGTGTAGTCGGTCCTCCTCACTGAGTCCAACTTATCCAAGAAGCTGGAAAAGAGTTGTGATTAGAACCAGGTTCAGGTCCGAGTCCTGGTGATGCAGTATGTAAACAAAGGTCCTCACAAACTCAGAAGAACCAGCGTGTGTGTGTCTTACTACTGAGCGCAGTCAATCAGCTGATACTCGTTGGAGCGTTCGAAACACGCCTTCACGCCGGAGTCCTCCCACAGCTTCTGAACATGCTCAAAGAAATCCTGCAGGACAGACAGACAAGAAACAGAGCTGTTAGCACCCCCGCAGGTGGCAGCACTCATTACAGCCCGACTTGAACAAACGGCTCGGTCAGGAGAAAATATGTTTGTGAACATCTGAACAAAATCTAAAACATTTTAGTACAAAAACATGCTAGTATAAAACATTTTTATATAAAAACATGTTAGTATAAAACATTTTAATATAAAAACATAATTCTGGCCCTGGACCGCCCGGTCCATGTGGTCTGAGGTCTATGGTGGACCCGGTGGACGCGGTGGTTCTGGACCAGCAGCTGGACTCAGTGATGAAGACCAGCGGTGGAACAGAAAGCTCATAAGTGGACCTTGACTGGTTTGTATCTCGGTGGAAACACCTTCATGTTTATCATGTTCTGATGAACACGTCTCCTCTTCATGTTCCCGTGTCAGAATGCTTTGTAATTGGACGGCGCTGAAAGCACCGAGAGGCGTGTGCATCCAGTTGACCAATCAGCATCAGAGGCGGAGTCAAGAGACGAGCTCAAAGCGACGCAGGAAGACGCTTGTTTTGTGTCTCTGTCATCCTCGGAGACGGACGCTGTTTGGATAATGAGGCCTCAGGGGACACACACTCAGGTAGGTGTGTGTGTGTGTGTGTGTGTGTGTGTGTGTGTGTGTGTGTGTGTGTGCGGCCTCAGTCTCGGGTGAACTCGTTACATCATGTCATTAACATCATTAAAACAAACAGTTCCTGAGCAGGTCTCCTGGTGCTGCTTTAAAGGAGCTCCGCCTCCTCATCAGGTAACTGTTCACCTGGACACACCTGGCTGTGTCAGTGTGTCCATCAGTGAAAACACACCTTCACTCACAGACAGACAGAGTGTGTGAGTGTGTGTGATTGTGTGTTACCTCTGTGTATTCGAAGTCCGACAGTGGTGCGATGCTCCTGATGTAATCCACTCTGAACTGGTTGCCAGGGTTACCCAGAGGGATGGGTGGAGTCAGCGTACTCATGGCTGACATGATGGTCTGACACACATACACACACACACACACACACACACACACACACACACACACACACACACGTTTGGACCAATCAAAGAGCTCCTCTCAGTCAAGTGATGAGTCAGGTGACCTACCACGATGGCGTCCTTCACGTTCTTCCTGATGTCCTGGATCTTCTGCTGCTTCTCTCTGTGACCGACAGAACACGTTAAAGAACCGCAACACGTCTCGGACTGACGTCACAACATCTGGACAGTGACATCTGGATGGACTGACATCTTGACATTTGGACGGACTGACATCACAACATTTGGACGGACTGACATCACAACATCTGGACGGACTGACATCACAACATCTGGATGTTCCACATGTTCCACTCACTCTGAGTTGAAGCCGTCCACATGAAGAATCCTCATCTGCTTCACAATCGTACTTTTACCTGATTCTCCTGCACCTACAGACAGACAGACAGGTAGAGAGACAGACGGACAGGTAGACAGGAGAGAGTGACAGACAATCAGGTAAACAGACAGACAGACGTGTAAATAGACAGACAGGTGTCTCACCCAGCAGTAACAGTCTGTGTGTAGCTTTATAAGCCTGTCTCTCCTTCTGCAGCTGTTTCTCAATCTTCTTGTTTGCTTCTCTCTTTGCTTTTTCATCCAGTCGTTCTTCTTCTGTTTTTCCTCCCAGACAGCCCATCTCAACTGGAACCACAGAAACCAGCAAATAACCAACAGAAAACTGTGAATAACCAACTAAAAATAGTAAGTAATCAACTAAAAATAGTAACTAAACAATTGAAAATAGTAAACAATCAACTGAAAATAGTAAATAATTGACTGAAAACTATAAATAACCAACTAAAAATAGTAACTAAACAACTGAAAATAGTAAACTGGAGTCAGTAGATAACTGATCCCAGGTTTAATTTATGCCAGGTTAGTCCGATTTTTGTCTTTAGCTCCATGATGACCCTTCCACAGCCATCCTGTGATGTCATACCTGTCATCACATCACTACTCACTCCTGAACCTTTCCACCTGCCCTGACAGAGCTTCACATATTATTCAGTTAAAATGATCCAATATTATAAATATTATTAGATATTCAAATTAAAAACAATCTGAAAGGAGCCGACCTGTTTAATGAGTTATTTTAATTGAATTCAATATTAGTAACGAGTCCACCCACTTTGACTAGAGAAAAGTCCATCCCATTAATTTAATGTAGTTTATGTGCTGTTCATTATTTTCTAAAGTAAAATCTTTTTTTTAACTTTTTTTTTTAAACCAGTGAACCCAGAATGAACCCGGTCCCGGTACTGACCTGTAGCTGATGGTGATCACCGACCCTAAGAGTCTCAGTAGCTCCGGAGCTGTCCGTCTTTCTGTCCGTCCATCAAAGTCCACAAAGACAAAAATATATAAAACGGACGCTCCTCAATCAATCAGAATCCCAGAGTGTCCTGCCGGTCCGGTTCAGTTTAGGGAGACAGAACCAGGACTTCATCTGGTTTTCTGATGTTTCCTCTGTTTGAAGAGCGAGCAGTGAAACACCTGAGCGTCCCCCCCCCCCCCCCACCGTCTCATTAGTCGTCTTTCTGTTTTCTTTGGGGGATTTCCGTGTTTTTCCTCTCGTGTCACTTTGTTGCCTGACGACCAGCAGACGGATTCTCAAACAAACGGGTTTCCTCCTGGTTTCTGTCGAGACTCTGTTGGACCAGAACCCACTCAGGACCAGCAGGTCGGAGGTCAAAGGTGACACAGTGACAGACTCCTGTGTGTTACAGTGGAGACGTTTTGTGGATGTGAACCGGCAGAATTTAAAACATGTCACGTAGAAAATCTTTTCTATCACTTTTAAAGAAGTTTTAATTTGTTGTTTTCGTCTCAGTGACTAAAACTCGTTCACAGAGCTGGTCACGATTCATCGTTAAACATGTCGACTAAAACCTCTTGGTCTTGTTCCGGTTTATGGACCTGTTACCATGACAACAGGTCCACAGATTTCAAAGCTGTTTGTTCAGTCTGATCTGAAAACTGCACAGTGAACCACTGCGCATGGTTTGTCTCCACCTGATGGGCCTTTGAAGTCACTGCATCATGTCACACTGCCTCCATGGCAACCAGCTGACACTGCAGTCAACAGAAACGACAACAAACTGGATGAAGTGACTTTGTTTTTATTCATTCAGTTCAGAAAATGACAGAAACAGAAACGACTGAAAACTGAATGAAGTCTGATGAAACTTAAATTATGTTTTGACTTTGGTTGTATTTCCTGTTTGTACAAATTGGACCACTGATCTGAAAGTCTCTTCCTGATTGGACGAGGTCTTCTCGTCTTCTTTTATTGGCTCGACAGATGCTCCACCCCTGCGGCGTCACCTTCCAGAGGCTTCAACCTGAGGACACAAAAGCAGATCCAGAAGGTGTGAACAGGTCTAAACCGGATCCAAACCAGTTCATGGCAGTCTGAACAGGTAAACCAGATGTTAACAGCTAGTTTCAATAAGGTAGATCAGTGTGAACAGGTTTAATCCAGATTCTGAGACTAAATGAGTTCAAACCAGTACCAGTCTAGCAGGTGTGAACCAGATCAAACTGACCTCTGCAGGTGTTCGTCGCAAAAAGAGCCGAGTCGGCGCATCTCCGACTGGAAAAAACTCTACGAGACAAACAGGGACACCATCAGTCCAGGACCGGGTCAGAGACCAGGAGTATTTGTACAGATTGTAGTAGTACTGTAGTATCTGTCAGTACCAGTATTTGTGTGTTAATGACATTCAGGTTTGTAGAGTTTTCTTCAAGTTGTTTCAGTTGATCAGTGACGCCGTTTTCAAACCTTTGCAGCAACAATAACCTGCAAACAAACAAACAAACAAACAAACAAACAAACGGTTAATTACTGTGACAACATATGTGATGCACAAACTGTCTCATGTCTTCCTGGTGGGCGGTACCCATGTTGATGGACAGGTGTGTGTGGAGGTGGGCGGTACCCGTGTTGATGGACAGGTGTGCGGAGGTGGGCGGTACCCGTGTTGATGGACAGGTGTGTGGAGGTGGGTGGTACCTGTGTTGATGGACAGCTGTGAGCAGTGAGGAGACGTGTTGTTGACACTCTTTTAGAGACAGAAGAACTTCTGCTTCGACTTTCTTCCAACAGCCCTGAAAACATTATTTAATTAATTTCTATGAACAGACAATACAACTTATTGATCAGCTGCCAGTAATCACAATAATAATAATAATAATATAATATTTAATAATAATAATCAATGAATGTTTACTGACAGTGAAGTGCTGCTCCAGCTCTGCTTTGAAGGTTTTGAAGGAAGCTGTGATGTCAGATGTCATACTTGACTCTGTCTCCGCCCCTGGCTTGGACACTGGCTCCTCCCTTTTAACAAATGGCAACTCCCCCTTGGTTAAGAGACCCCCCTCCTCTGCCGATGACCCCACCCCATCCATTAAGACCTCTGTGAGCAGCAGCAAATTCATAAAACACATGAACTTTTTATTTGAAATTACTTAAAAGTATAGAAATGTACCCATGAGTGCTGCTGTAGACTCCTCCCACTCTTGTTCAGACTCCACCCTCTTCTTCTGAGATGACTTGCCCTCAGCCTGGTCTGACAGGTAGCCTGAACACAGGTAGATGAAACATCTTGAAGACGTTGACAGTGTTTCCATTTCATGAATCATCCAGCCAGATGTTACCTGAGTCTGGAGCTTCTCTCTTCCTGAATACTTCCTGGTGGAAGAAATGAAAACAGGTGAAAAACAGGAAACAGCGGATGATGTTTGTATTGAAGAATAAAAGAGGAACTGAACCTGTTTTAAAAAGGAGATGTCTCCAAACTCCTTCATCTGTTCCTGAGAGATCTGTAACCCCGCCCCCTCAGGAACACCTGACGGTTCAAATTAAGTCGTTTACAGCCTGTTGTTTACAGCCTGGATGTGTAAACAGTTGACTCACAGTGCATTATGGGAGTTGAAGTTCTGATCTGGTCAAACAGCATCTCTGCTCTGCTTCTGGCTGCGGGCTGAAAAATAAACAAACAACTGAAGGTCAGACTTTCTAAACACAAACTACCCGTTTGTTTATTTGTTTACAGAGTGGCGTTACCTTGGAAACAGGAGAGTCTTCTCCGCTGCTCGGAGATGACAGCGGTAAAACTACAGACAGACAGCAGCACATGATCACTGGGATTTACATGCATGTTTCCGTGTTCATGCTCACTGACATGAAAACAGACTGATGTTGTTGTTTATTTACGGATCATGTGACCCGTCAGGTTGTTTATTTGTTTGTTGTTTCATCTTTCTCTAATTCACAAACTCCTGATGTGATCTGGTGATTCTTTATTTTTATGTTTGTTATTGATCATCAGCTCAGAGGTTATTGATCAGAGGAGGAGGAGTCTCACCCTTCAGCTGACTCTTGCTCGTGGGTTTCTTGCGGCGGTACGATTGACCGCTGTGTCTGTCTGCGGGGGGCGGGGCCTGGACTGTACCACCTGCATCTGTACAGGCGGAGCTCTGCAACTTCTGTTAACAGAGTGACATCATCAACATGACATCATCCAACTGATCAGTTCCTATTAAACAAAAACAGGAAGTGGTTGTTTAGTCAGGACAAACAGTAACCAGCAGGTGGAGCCGTTTTAACCCTGAACTGAACAACTGTACAGACAGACAGACAGACACCATGAAGACGCTCTCTGCTGCCTCCTCCAGCTCTCGGTGGTATTGCGAGTTGAAGCTCAGTTCCACCGTCTGACCTCTGCTGTTGTGGTGCATGATGGGATTGTTCAGCTGGATGCTGAGGACCGTCTCTGCCCCGGTGCATCATGGGAAAACACACAGAAGAAACCTGAACAACTGATCCAAAGTCAGACCAGAACATCTAGCTCTGGTTCTGCTAATGATCGGATTATTTTTACAGCCGAGACTCACCTGCGTGTTTCACCTGCAGACTGTAACGCTGCACTTCCTCCTTCAGCAGGTGGATGGACCCCCACAGAAACCCCTGCAACACATGAACACACCCGTGTCCTACCTACTTACTAAATTTCCCCATTATGGGATGAATAAAGTCCAAGTGTAAGTGTACCTGTACCCTACCTGAGGCTCATCGATGAAGAAGCTCACAGATCCAGAGCCGGCGTTGAAATCGATCCAGAACTCGTCCAGCTTCTCGTCTTTCGGACGAAACAGCTGCAGAAGAAAACGTGCTGAGAGCGAGTCCACGGCTGAAATATACAAGGTTCAGTTTTACCTGAGTGGAGCTGAGAAACGCTCGCAGGCAGGGGAAGGTGTAGACCCTGGCAGACACAACGCAGGGCAAAGAACCCGAGTTAATCTGAGTCAGCAGAACTTTTTTTATTCAGGTTTAAATAAAGTTTTTACCTCCTCTGGTCTCCATGGTTACAGTTGACGCAGTTCAGGAAACGCCTGCAGTCCTGGAGGACAGACAGAGACAGGTGTTCAGACAGGTGAGAGAGAGAGAGAGACACAGGTGTTCAGACAGGTGAGACACTCACCACCTCGAAGTCGGCATCTCTGATTTGACAGAAGGTGTTGCTGATGTCACAGCTTGAGAACCACTGATTGGCTCTCAGCTCGCGGTCTCTGCGTGGAGTCAGACGACACAGAACCTCTAATAGGCTGACCTGCAGCTCATAGTCTGAACCAGGAAGTAGATCAATGTAGTGACCAATCAGGTGATCAATCAATTCACCTGCTCAGAGGGATCAAACTCACCTCCAACTGTCAGGACTGCTGCTGCCACCTGAGATCTGTCAGACAGACAGGCAAACAGTCAGACAGGTAGACAGACAGACAGGTAAACGGTCAGACAGGTAAACAGACAGACAAACAGACAGACAGGTAAACGGTCAGACAGGTAAACAGACAGACAAACAAACAGGTAAACAGACAAACATGTAAACAGACAGACAGACAGGTAAACAGACAAACATGTAAACAGACAGACAGACAAACAAACAGGTAAACAGACAGACAGGTAGGTATCCGTGTTCAGTACAGGTTGTGGATCTGGTTCTGGTTGTTCTGGATCAGCCTCCTCTGTTCTCGGTTCAAAGACTCCAGGATGCTGTTGAAGGTTCTGATGGCCTGAAACAAGACAAAAGACCTGAGACTCCAACTGGACCCCAGGACAGACCAGAGACCGGCAGAGACCGGCAGATGAAAATCAAAACAACACAACCAAAAGATGTTGTTTGTTGCCATGGTTACCTCCAGCCTCAGTCGGAAGTAGATTTCGGTTTCCAGAGTGAACCGAGACAACTGAAGAAGACCCACAGACAGCTGACTGACTGAGACACAGACAGGTAGAGAGACAGACAGGTGAGTTTAGAGGCTTAAAAATGACAGAGTAAAAAAACAAAACATGTTACTGAAGAAAGAAACAAACCTGGAAGAGAAGCTTGACCCAGCAGCTGGAAGACAGACAGACAGGTTACAGACAGACAGACAGGTTACAGACAGGTTACAGACAGGCAGACAGGTTACAGACAGGTTACAGACAGACAGACAGGTGACTTTTGGTTGATTATGCTGATGATCATTCAGGTCACATGTTTTCTGTACAAGTGTGCTCACACAGTTTCAGCCAATCAGGACAATTGAAGAAGTCTGAAGACAAGGTGAAGGAGGAGCTTAAACAACTGCACACTTCATTTCCCAGAATGCTGCTCACCAGTAGGAAGTCAAAGAACTCTTCAGTGAGGTTAAACAGGGGGGCGGAGCTTCTCTGGAGGTTGGAGGTAAGCAGGTCACGGACCGCTTCAAACCACTCCAACACCTAAACAACAAACAAAATGTATTTATTGTTATGTCTAAATAGTTTAATGGAGGATGAACACCTGATCGGAGTCCTGATCAATTAAATTATTAATTACTTTAGCAGTCAGTCCGTGACTGATGAGCGTCTGCAGATCATCTCGGTTCTCTGACAGAATCCCCAAAGACTTCAACACAAGCAGGACTCTGCTGAACCCTGATCCACACAGGTCCTGAAACAACAAACAAACAATAAACAACCCTGATCCACACAGGTCCTGAAACAACAAACAAACAATAAACAACCCTGATCCACACAGGTCCTGAAACAACAAACAAACAATAAACAACCCTGATCCACACAGGTCCTGAAACAACAAACAAACAATAAACAACCCTGATCCACACAGGTCCTGAAACAACAAACAAACAATAAACAACCCTGATCCACACAGGTCCTGAAACAACAAACAAACAATAAACAACCCTGATCCACACAGGTCCTGAAACAACAAACAAACAATAAACAACCCTGATCCACACAGGTCCTGAAACAACAAACAAACAATAAACAACCCTGATCCACACAGGTCCTGAAACAACAAACAAACAATAAACAACCCTGATCCACACAGGTCCTGAAACAACAAACAAACAATAAACAACCCTGATCCACACAGGTCCTGAAACAACAAACAAACAATAAACAACCCTGATCCACACAGGTCCTGAAACAACAAACAAACAATAAACAACCCTGATCCATACAGGTCCTGAAATAACAAACAATAAACAACCCTGATCCACATAGGTCCTGAAACAACAAACAAAAACAATAAACAACCCTGATCCACACAGGTCCTGAAACAACAAACAAACAAACAAACAAACCAGTAAACATGTTGCTGTGGGGGCAGCCCGCCCTGTTACCTTGACTACCAGCTGGTCCAGCCTGGTGAGGGTGCCGTGAGTCAGTCCTTCGGCGTGAAGCAGAGACACCAGCTGAGACGAGTCTCCGCGCAGCAGACAGTCGTCCACCTGCACCTCAAACTGACAAACAGGAAGTTCAGTGTGTTTGTGGAGGTCATACTGTACACACGCAGACACGCATGTTTATATTTTCACAATTAAAGAACTGTAACAATAAATTGACATTTAAATGCATGTTTTACTTTGAAAATGTTATGACTTTATTGATTGTGAACCTGACTTCAAAATAAAATCATCTTAAACAAAATGTCTTCCATTAAATCTGTGTGCACCAGACTTCATGTAGTTTTGGAGTGATTTAAGGCTTAGTTTGTTTAAGAGAAGCCAGGTGTTTTCAACAGATGTTTGATCTAGTTCAACAAACAGCAACACAACAACAACACAAAAACATTTCCTTAAAAATTTAACTGCACATTTTAGGGATTTTACTTTGGTGGGTCACTTCCTTAAAAAATTTCCCCTCGGGGATTAATAAAGTATATACCTACCCTACCTACCTTCCTGCAGACAGACAGCAGGGGGCGCTGTGGGCTGCACTTTGTGACAGACAGGGTGGACAAAATAACAGAAACAGCTACAGAAGCATCATCACGTTTCATTCTTTACCGGTTCAGGTTTATATTATTGATCAATGCAGATTATTGATCAGGATTCAGACTGACGTCATTAAAACATCTTTCATTTTCTGAGAAATAAACTCAGGAGGGAACCGGACGTTTTTCTACTTAAAAAAAACTAAAGTTAACAGCTGATTTTAAATCACACTCAGAATCAATCGACCAGTTAATCGATCTGTGAACATTCGTCTGATTAGAACAAACAGAGCTTCATGAAACAGCTGATTTACCATCGTGTCTTGTTCTTCTCAGCCGTCCGCGTGTCGGGAGCGAGCGCAGCTGCTGCTGATTAACTGATGAGTCGAGAGAAAGTAGTCCTGCCCAGCGGAGGAATATCAGATCCATTTATAATATAGAATAATCACGAAGCTGTTGGTGTCAGAGGGAACATCCAACTGATCAGGGATCAATACAGTTATCAACAAGAAGAGCTGCTTTCCACCAACCAGAATCTGTTCAAATCTCTGACCTTTTTAAGGCTTCTTCTCTGAGGAGAGAATCACATCTGAAACACTCAGGTTTTATATTCAGTGTAAAATGTCACGTGTCTGACCTCCTGAGGTGGGCGTCTCCTCACAGGTTCACCTGGGAGAGCTGCAGAGGGAGGGGTTAAAGGTCACTGACCTACAGGAGACAAACACACATCTGACATCCACCAACACAATTCTCATTTAAAGTCAGGAAATGTTTCGTCTCCATGGCAACATGATCACATTCATGAAGGTTAAATGTTTCACTCTGATTGTAACGAAGGCAGCAGCCAATCAGCGTTGAGTATCATTCAGCAAGTAAAACAGTCTGTTTAAATACCGAGAGATTATTTAGGGTTCATCATAATAAATGTCAGAAATGATATAAACAATTATCTTTAAAAAAAAACAGCACAAACATAAAACGACATTTACAGAAACAGAAACTGAACATTTAAAACGCAGGAGATGTGATTCTCTTAAATTCATTAAAAATTCTAGAGTTTGGTTGGAGGCTAAAATCGGTTGTTTCTCAGGTGGAGTTCTGAACGACAAGTCTGAAGTTTGATGATCGATCAGTTATCAATATTCTGTTTTCAGATACGCTCATTGAACATGTTTACATCAGACAGACAGACAGACAGGCAGAGAGACAGACAGAGACACAAAGACAGGTGAGCAAGTCGACAGGTCGTCCTCTAATTGATGACTAATATGTTTGTTTGTTTTGGGAGAAACACTCAAGTGTTTTCATAACACACACCTGAGAGAGAGAGAGAGAGTGTGTGTGTGTGTGTGTGTGTGTGTGTGTGTGTGTGTGTGTGTGTGTGTGTGTTCTGTGAATCAGCAGAAGTATTGCTGTGTATGAAATGAATAAAACTCACCAACCAAACTGTTGTTTTCTGAGGATTTCAATCCCATTTGATTCAGAAGTTATTAATTACCAGACTTATTAGTTACTGTTTACTTCCTGTTTTTATTTTGTATTTGTTCACCCCCCCCACCCCCCACACTCCCACCCCACCCTAGAGGCTCCTGACTGTCTCACCTGTTTTCTCACTTCTACCTGACTTCTCGCGGAGCTGCACGCGCTCTCTGTCTAGAGGAGCCACGCAGTTGATTGAAATGTTTCATTTAGTAAAAACTTTAAACTCATCACTTCCGGTTTCACAAAGTTCCGGATTAAAACTTTGATTCAGTTTTAGATCTGGTTTCTTTTGTCTGAACCGAGATCTGGATCAGAACCAGAGGGACTGAAAGCAAGACCAGGACCAGTCTCAGGACCAGGGTCAGGACCAGGACCAGGAACTGTCTCAGGACCAGGAACTGTCTCAGGACCAGGACCAGGGTTAGGGTCAGGACCAGGACCAGGAGAATGTCTCGGGCGGAGGAGCGCGAGGCGGACTGTGTGTGTTCGGTCGGGATGAAGTTCACGTGGGACATCAACGACCCCAAACTGCCGCAGGTATCAGCCGATAACTGATCAATAACTGATCGATGACAGAGGCCCGGGTTCCCTTCCGGTTTATTTCTCTTCTTTTAATTGAAAATAAAAAAGAAGCAGAACGGCGCCGCTGATTGGTTCCTTAAATCGTTAAACAGAAATTGACCTGAGGTCTGTTTTTACTTTAAATATTTTTTCAGAATCATTTTATTGATCAGGTTTATCAATAATTATACATGAACTGTCACATTTTATTGGACCAGAAAACATTTACAGCAAAAACACGTGAAATACAGAAAAAATAAATGAAGAAGTTAAAATTCTCTAAAAACTGCACGGAGTTTGGTTGCAGAGCAGAACACATTTAAAATCCGTTTCAGATTGATTTTCTGAAAGTGTCTGAAACTCGTTGATTTTGTTCGCTGATTAATGAGAAGATTTTTAAAAAAGTTTACTTACAAATATATAAAAATGGAATGAAAATAAATGAGAAATATATTAATTTAATTTAAGAACAGGAACCTGTGACAGAACAGGATGATGCAAACAGACCACATGTGAGGATAAAATATTACTGTTAAATACAAATAAGTAATATTCTAAAAAGGCTTTATAGATTTCTTAAATCTTCTAAAAATTCTATAGAGTTTGGTTAGAGGCTGTAAATCTTGATAAAGTGCTTAACAACAGAAACAGAGATAATAAAAATAATTACTTAAATAATAAAATGCTGTGTTTTTAAAAAAAAATGTTCTTAAATCCTCAAAAAAATTGTACAGAGTCTGGTGGGAGGTTTCAGCCACTGTTTACCTGCGGACTGAACAGATTCAGAATTCAACATCTATAAAAAAGAAAACAAAATAAAAACAAACCATTTTAATTGAATTAAATTAAATTATATAGCTGACAGTGTAGAGAGATAAATATATTGAAAATATAATTAAACATAAATTAATAAAAAATATTAAACTCAAATGTTTTATGATTTAAATTAATCTTAAATTAGAAAGAGTTTGAATGGAGTTTGGTCTGTTGATTCTCAGCTGACGTTTTCTTTAACTCTGTCGTTGTATTTTACAACGACAGATGGTGAGGAAATAATTTTAATGATCGTCTCTGCCACACACAATATTGATCACTGATCAATAATCAAACTGATTCAAGCTGTATTGATATGAAGATAAAAGAGGAACAGAAGTTTTAAATCCTCTGAAAAATGTACAGTTTGGCTGCAGGCTGAAAGCCATCATCAATCAGGTCTGAACGTCTTTGTAGTTTCTTCACTGTTGAATCAGATTATTGATCAGTTATCAATATTTTCAGTTGTCATATATTTAATGTTTAATATGTTTTTATGAACCTCATTTCATTTATGTCCACCTGAGAAATTATTACCTCCAACCAAAGTCTGTACAACTTTTAGACGATTTAAGAGAAATTATATTTCCAGTAAATATTTATGTGATGTTTCTAAAATTCTGCTCCAACAATCTTTTAGTTGTGAGTCCAAACTCCAGCTGCAGAACTCCACCTAAAAAAAAAAAAAAAAAAAAAAAAAAAATCACAAATTCAAGTCGCCAACCAAACTGTGCACAGACAATGATTAAATCTGATGACTGAAGTGGAGTGCCGTGTTTCCTGTAAATCTCTGATTCTGAGTCCACATACAGATTTTAGATAAATCTCATTCATGTAAAAAAAAAAACAACAGTCCAATCAAAGATGTTCAGCCAGAAACAGACAATTGTGTTTATAAACTCTGAAACTTCTACCAACCAGACTCAATGAAGATTTTGTTCCATTTAAGAAAATCGCAACATTTCTGAATTTTATTCAAATGTTTTTCTCCACATTAAGATTCTGTTGTCTGATAGTCAGAATTTTAGATCAAACCTGTATTTCAGTCTAATTATTTTTTTTATATTAAATGTTAATCAGTTTGATTAAAAGATTTTCAGAGGCAGAGTTTGTGTTCAGAGTTGCTTTATTTCCTCTAATTATTTTCTGTTTCTGACATCGTTTTCCTGAAGATTTCATGGTTTTCACACAAAACTAAACCTCAGATTTAAGTTACATTACTATAATCCCTTAAAAATAAGGTACGTTATTATAATGCCTTAAAAATAAGGTACGTTATTATAATCCCTTAGAAATAAAGTACGTTATTATAATCCCTTAAAAATAAAGTACGTTATTATAAACCCTTAAAAATAAGGTACGTTATTATAATGCCTTAAAAATAAGGTACGTTATTATAATCCCTTAAAAATAAAGTACGTTATTATAATGCCTTAAAAATAAGGTACGTTATTATAATCCCTTAGAAATAAAGTACGTTATTATAATGCCTTAAAAATAAAGTCCGTTATTATAAACCCTTAAAAATAAAGTACATTATTATAATCCCTTAAAAATAAATTACGTTATTATAATCCCTTAAAAATAAGATATGTTATTATAATCCCTTAAAAATAAAGTACGTTACTATAATCCCTTAAAAATAAAGTACGTTATTATAATCCCTTAAAAAAAAAGTACGTTACTATAATCCCTTAAAAATAAAGTACGTTACTATAATCCCTTAAAAATAAAGTACGTTATTATAATCCCTTAAAAAAAAAGTACGTTACTATAATCCCTTAAAAATAAAGTACGTTATTATAATCCCTTAAAAATAAAGTACGTTATTATAATCCCTTAAAAATAAGGTACATCATTATAAACCCTTAAAAATAAATAAAATAAAAACGATTATAATAAAGATTCACTCTGACATGTTTTAATACAACAACCTGGGTTATCACACAACATCTACACACAACATCTACACATTCTAATACGACGATCAGGATCAGATTTCTGCTTATTTTAAGGTTATTTTTTGTGTGTAGATGTGTGTAGATGCGTGTAAATGTGTGTAGATGTGTGTGTGTAGATGTGTGTAAATGTGTGTTGATGTGTGTGTGTAGATGTGTGCAGATGTGTGTAAATGTGTTGATGTGTGTGTGTAGATGTGTGTAGATGTGTGTAAATGTGTGTTGATGTGTGTGTGTAGATGTGTGTAAATGTGTGTTGATGTGTGTGTGTAGATGTGTGTAAATGTGTGTAGATGTGTGTGTGTAGATGTGTGTAGATGTGTGTGTAGATGTGTGTAAATGTGTATAGATATGTATAGATGTGTGTAAATGTGTGTAGATGCGTGTGTGTAGATGTGTATGTGTAGATGTGTGTAGATGTGTGTAAATGTGTGTTGATGTGTGTGTGCTGATGTGTGTAGATATGTGTAAATGTGTGTTGATGTGTGTGTGTAGATGTGTGTAAATGTGTGTAGATGTGTGTGTGTAGATGTGTGTAGATGTGTGTGTAGATGTGTGTAAATGTGTATAGATATGTATAGATGTGTGTAAATGTGTGTAGATGCGTGTGTGTAGATGTGTATGTGTAGATGTGTGTAGATGTGTGTAAATGTGTGTTGATGTGTGTGTGCTGATGTGTGTAGATATGTGTAAATGTGTGTAGATGTGTGTGTGTAGATGTGTGTAGATGTGTGTGTAGATGTGTGTAGATGTGTGTAAATGTGTATAGATATGTATAGATGTGTGTAAATGTGTGTAGATGTGTGTAGATGTGTGTGTGTGTGTGTGTAGATGTGTGTGTGTAGATGTGTGTAGATGTGTGTAAATGTGTGTAGATATGTGTGTGTAGATGTGTGTGTGTGTGTAGATGTGTGTAAATGTGTGTAGATGTGTGTAGATGTGTGTAAATGTGTGTTGATGTGTGTGTGTGTGTAGATGTGTAGATGTGTGTAGATGTGTGTAGATGTGTATAGATGTGTGTAGATGTGTAAAATGTGTGTAGATGTGTATAGATGTGTGTAAATGTGTGTAGATGTGTATAGATGTGTATAGATGTGTGTAGATGTGTATAGATGTGTGTAGATGTGTGTAGATGTGTGTAAATGTGTGTAGATGTGTGTAGATGTGTGTAGATGTGTGTAAATGTGTGTAGATGTGTATAGATGTGTGTAGATGTGTATAGATGTGTGTAGATGTGTGTAAATGTGTGTAGATGTGTGTGTGTAGATGTGTGTAGATGTGTGTAAATGTGTATAGATGTGTGTAAATGTGTGTAGATCTGTGTGTGTGGATGTGTGTGTAGATGTGTGTAGATGTGTGTAGATGTGTGTAGATGTGTATAGATGTGTATAGATGTGTATAGATGTGTGTAGATGTGTAAAATGTGTGTAGATGTGTATAGATGTGTGTAAATGTGTGTAGATGTGTATAGATGTGTATAGATGTGTGTAGATGTGTATAGATGTGTGTAGATGTGTGTAGATGTGTATAGATGTGTGTAGATGTGTATAGATGTGTGTAAATGTGTGTTGATGTGTGTGTAGATGTGTGTAGATGTGTGTAAATGTGTGTAAATGTGTGTAGATGTGTGTAAATGTGTGTAGATGTGTGTGTGTAGATGTGTGTAGATGTGTGTGTAGATGTGTGTAGATGTGTGTAAATGTGTATAGATATGTATAGATGTGTGTAAATGTGTGTAGATGTGTGTAGATGTGTGTGTGTGTGTGTGTGTAGATGTGTGTGTGTAGATGTGTGTAGATGTGTGTAAATGTGTGTAGATATGTGTGTGTAGATGTGTGTGTGTGTGTAGATGTGTGTAAATGTGTGTAGATGTGTGTAGATGTGTGTAAATGTGTGTTGATGTGTGTGTGTAGATGTGTAGATGTGTGTAGATGTGTATAGATGTGTGTAGATGTGTATAGATGTGTGTAGATGTGTAAAATGTGTGTAGATGTGTATAGATGTGTGTAAATGTGTGTAGATGTGTATAGATGTGTATAGATGTGTGTAGATGTGTATAGATGTGTGTAGATGTGTGTAAATGTGTGTAGATGTGTGTGTAGATGTGTGTAGATATGTGTAAATGTGTGTAGATGTGTGTGTGTAGATGTGTGTAGATGTGTGTAAATGTGTATAGATGTGTGTAAATGTGTGTAGATCTGTGTGTGTGGATGTGTGTGTAGATGTGTGTAGATGTGTAGATGTGTGTAGATGTGTATAGATGTGTGTAAATGTGTGTAGATGTGTATAGATGTGTGTAGATGTGTATAGATGTGTGTAAATGTGTGTTGATGTGTGTGTAGATGTGTGTAGATGTGTGTAAATGTGTGTAGATGTGTGTGTGTAGATGTGTGTAAATGTGTGTGTAGATGTGTGTAGATGTGTGTAAATGTGTATAGATATGTATAGATGTGTGTAAATGTGTGTAGATGTGTGTAGATGTGTGTGTGTAGATGTGTGTAGATGTGTGTAGATATGTGTGTGTAGATGTGTGTGTGTGTAGATGTGTGTAAATGTGTGTAGATGTGTGTAGATGCGTGTAAATGTGTGTTGATGTGTGTGTGTAGATGTGTGTAAATGTGTGTAGATGTGTATGTGTAGATGTGTGTAGATGCGTGTAAATGTGTATAGATATGTATAGATGTGTGTAAATGTGTGTAAATGTGTGTAGATGTGTGTGTGTAGATGTGTGTAAATGTGTGTAGATGTGTGTGTGTGTGTGTGTGTAGATGTGTGTAGATGTGTGTACATGTGTGTACATGTGTATAGATGTGTATAGATGTGTGTAAATGTGTGTAGATCTGTGTGTGTGGATGTGTGTAGATGTGTGTGTGTAGATGTGTGTGTGTGTGTGTGGATGTGTGTGTAGATGTGTGTAGATGTGTGTAGATGTGTATAGATGTGTGTCGATGTGTGTAGATGTGTATAGATGTGTGTAGATGTGTGTAGATGTGTATAGATGTGTATAGATGTGTGTAGATGTGTGTAGATGTGTGTAGATGTGTATAGATGTGTGTAGATGTGTGTAGATGTGTATAGATTTGTATAGATGTGTAGTGTGTAGTTTGTGGATTATTGTGCGATGTTGTGTGGAGACTGTACTGCTGACTCGACTCTTCACTCTGTTGATGCTCAAACAGAAAAAACTGGTTTTTATATTTTTGTTTTCCGTAAAACCGAAACAGCAAACTGAGAGTGAGTCATGTGACTCAGAGTCCCACTGATCAATATCTCTGATCGGGCCTCAGACCTCCAGCAGCCAGAGAGCTCCGTGACATCACTTGTCTGTACCGAGTTACTAAGCCTGTTTATTCTCTGTCTGGTTCGGGTTCCGGTTCTGGTTCTCGGACTAGTTCTGGTTCTGGTTCTCGGTGTGGTTCTGGTTCTCAGTCTGGTTCTGGTTCTTGTTCTCTGTGTGGTTCTGCTTCTCAGTCTGGTTCTGGTTCTTGTTCTCTGTGTGGTTCTGGTTTTCAGACTGGTTCTGGTTCTTGTTCTTGGTGTGGTTCTGGTTCTCAGTCTGGTTCTGGTTCTTGTTCTCTGTGTGGTTCTGGTTCTCGGTCTAGTTCTGGTCCTTGTTCTCTTTGTGGTTCTGGTTCATCAATAATCCTGATTATTAACTGATGCGATTAAAATATCAGAAACAGAGTTTTGTGTTGACAAAGTAGAAAATCTTCCTGAGAAATAGACGATTCATAAGAGACTGTTTGTAAACAAACACCTGAAATCTGTTTGTTATTTACATCTTCATGTTTGTTTACTTCATCAATCGAATAATGCAACAAACAAAACTATAACAAAATTAGACTATGGAACCCGATAGAACCTTTTTAATGACACCAGACACACCGATCGAATTGAATCCCGATCAGTTTATTGATCTCTCCCTCCTGTCATGTGACCTCCAGCCAATCAGGAGATTAACTAACTGTTCACCTGTCTGTAACCTGTCTGTCTGTCTGTCTGTCTGCAGGACACCAAGCAGTTCGACCCGTTCCAGGAGTGGACTGACGGTTATGTTCGGTACATCTACAGCGGTGAGAACCAGTTTGTTGTTTAAACAACAGGACGTCATGTGACCCGTGTATTCCGTCATGTGACCCGTGTGTTCCGCTGTCCGGTCCAGGTGAGGATAAGAACGCTCAGCGCCACCTGTCCGGCTGGGCGATGAGGAACACCAACAACCACAACTGTCAGATCCTGAAGAAGTCGTGTCTCGGGGTGGTGGTCTGCTCTCGCGGCTGCACGCTGCCCGACGGATCCAGACTGCAGCTCCGCCCCGCAATCTGTGACAAGGCCCGGCAGAAACAACAGAGTAAGAAAGATCCGGACCAGAACCCGTTCAGGTGTCCTCAGTAGTCCTCAGGTGTCCTCAGGTGTCCTCAGGAGTCCTCAGGCGTCCTCAGGCGTCCTCAGGTGTCCTCAGGCATCCTCAGGTGTCCTCAAGTGTCCTCAGGTGTCCTCAGGAGTCCACGTTGACCCGAGCGGTCTGTGTGTGTTTCAGAGAAACTGTGTCCGAGCTGCAGCGCTGCTCTGGAGCTGCTGCCGTGTCGCGGCCACAGCGGGTATCCAGTCACCAACTTCTGGAGGGTCGACGGGAAGGCCATCTTCTTCCAGGTCCTCCACCTTCACCTCCAACCTCCACCTCCACCTCCACCCTCCACCTTCACCTACACCCTCCAGCTGTTGTTTCTTGTTGATCTTGGTTTTGTGGTTCTTACATTTATTGTTGTTGTTGTTGTCGTCCAGGCTAAAGGGGTCCACGACCATCCCAGACCAGAGTCCAAATCTGAGACTGAAGCCAGAAGAAGTTCGGTAAAGCGACGAGTCAGCTCGCCTCCGTTCACACCCAAGAGACGACTCATCGAAACCCAGGTGGACACCAACAAACAACAAACAACAAACCACAACAGCTGTTATTTAGTGTCTGTGTTGTTTGTGGTTTGTTTATTGTTAATTTGTGGTTTACCGTTTCAGGCTTTAGGCCCCGCCCTCCTCTCGTGTGTTGAACCAGCAGACAGAATCTCCTTCATCGAGCCCAACTTCCCACAGCATTACCCAGCATTCCAAAGCCCAGAGCCCTACTACAACCCCCACAATGCACTGGGAGAGGCCCCACCTACACTCCAGAAACCAGCCAATCCCAGGCTTTACATGGGCCGGCCCAGTTACGACTTCCAAGGATATCTGACCTCACCTTCATATCCTGTGACCTCCGAACTCTGCGACCCCAGGTAACCTTAACCCTAACCTTCAGACACACCAAACCTTAATCTGGCAGTGTAAACAGGTTTAAACCAGATCCTTCCTTGTGTGCAGGGTCGCGCCGGTCCTGGGTTGCTCCTCATCCTCGTCTTCTTCGGCAGCTCCTCTTGGCTCCTCCTCCTCCTTTGATCCCCAGACGAAGCCTCCTCCAGGCTGGAAGGAGCTACTGAAAAGCTCCGCCCCCTACAGTGACAACCACCATTACTACAGTGCCGAGTATCCCTGCCGTTACCCCAGCAACACGCCGGGGTCCCCTGCAGCCCTGCAGACCATCATCACTACGACAACCAAGGTGAGCTGCCTTCATCAATAACGGCATTTCCTGTCTTTGTCCCCTGAGGCGTGTCGCTTCCTTTAGGGTCCCCTGAAGTGAGGTGCGTCACCTCTTTCAGGTTCCAGAGACATGGTCAGACGTGAGACCAGCAGGTGTTGGTGTTAATAGTAAATGTGCTTCTGTTTTCACTGTAAACTTAACATGTGCAGCTGAAATAAAAAAACCTGATCTGTGTAGCAACAGTAAATAGGGGGCGGGGCTTAAACTGGTATTGTTCCTGTGCTTCTCAGGTCTCCTACCAGCCGTGTCCGAAGCCTCCGGCCGGACTCCCGTCCTACACCCCCTGTGCTCCCCCCAAACCTCCTGGCCTCCCCAGCTGCTCTTCCATGCTGGAGGATGCCTCCTCCTCCTCGTACTCCACGGAGGTGAAGCTGACGGAGGAGTCGGGTGGAGTCATCAAGTCTCTGTCGTTCCAGCCTGAACCTTTGCAGACCAAAACTGAGCGGGCCGACAGCTACGACTACCGCTACGCCTACCCCAATACGTACCGCTATGACGACTACTGACGCCGTTACCATGACTACTGCTGTTAATGCAAGTTCTGCTGCTGCTGAAGGAGATACCGTCGGTCCGCCGAGGAACATCAGAACCAGAACTTCAGTCTGTCAGATGTCTCTGAGGGATGGACTTTCTCATGTCCAACTTGGAGGACAGGAAGTCTGAAGTCTGAACTACTGTCAGTGGTTCCCCGGAACTTTTAGCCACATCTCATGGTCCTCATCAGAGAACGCAGGACACATCTGTTGATCATCTTATTTATTTTGTTTTCTTTGTCGGATCTTTCGTGAACACTGAGGCTCTCTCTCCTGTATCTGTTTCAAAATAAAAGCTCCCATTTCAAATCAAAATCCCTGTTACAACTTGTTCCACAGCTCCACACTCAGCAGTGTCTGCTGAAGAAGAACATGAGTCAGGTTGAAAGCTTCTCTGAACACCAACAAAGTGTGATCTTGTGTGGACGCGCTGGGTTCAGACGTCAGGGAGAACCGGGTCTTCATTTTAAAACCAGGTCTAAATCAGTTGTTGTTTTATATTTGACGAGATGGGTGCCATTTGTTTAGCTTTAGAAAAGCTTGTGGTGACGTCTGCGTTGAGTTACGTAAGTTAACTTACATATGATACACGTTGACTTTAGTTTTCAGACAGACCTTGAACAACTCATCCTGTGTTTAGATCCTCCTGAGGTCACTAGAGGTGACTAAAGGTCACTAGAGGTCACCAGAGGTGACTACAGGTCACTAGAGGCCACTAAAGGTCACTGGAGGAGAATAAAGGCCACTAGAGGCCATTAGAGGTCACTAGCAGTCACTAGGCCACTAGAGGCCACTAGAGGCTATTAGAGGCCATTACAGGTCACTAGAGGTCACCAGAGGTCACTAGAGGTCACTAGAGGCACCTAGAGCCCATTAGAGGCCACCAGAGGTCACTAGAGGTCCCTAGAGGTCACTAAGGTCCCTAGAGGTCAGCGTCCTGATGTGTGGACCTGAGGGAAACAACCAGCAGCAGCTGAAGACTTCTGAGAGGAAACAACGTTGACGTGTTTTAACTGCTGTCTCACTTTAAACTGTTTCATTTTATCCTGAAATAAACTGCTGGAACTGCCCTTTAAAACTGAAGCGACTTCAGAGTTATTCAATTTAAAAATATACTTTGACTCACCTCTTGTGTGTCTGTCTTTGTTTCACTTTCTGTCCTTTGTATGACTGTTGGCCCCGCCCCCTGATTAGTTTCACCTGTCCCTCAGTGTCCTTCCCTCCCTGCTGTATTTAGTCTGTGTGCTCTTCTTCTTCCCTCTTTGTCACTTTGTTTCAGTTTCCTGTCTGTTGCTGCATCTTTGAAACCCAGAGAACACAAACCACTTGAACTGTGTTGCCATGGCAACAGGCTTCTCCAACATGACGACACGCCCGTTTTTAACATGCTGTCAGCGGGCGTGTTGAAGATTTTCTGATGCGAAGGTCAAGGAGGAAAACTAATATTGGATGTCTTTGATCTTTAAAAACAGTCTGACTTTGTGGTGGAAATCACTGCGTAGGCTCAGGAACACTGAATGTGGGCGTGTTTCTCTGCTCCACTTCCAGGTTCTGATGTTCATCTGAGTCCATCCTCACAGAGGTTACGCACTCTCTGAGGTCCGTTACCGTGACGATGCTACGCTCCCTTCACGTGTAGGACGGGCCGTCTCTGAGTCGTATACATGAAGTCATTGCAGAGGCCGCTCACATGCGTCCCTGCGTCCCCTCCGGGGCCTCGAGCCTTGCAGTGAGAACCCTGCAGCAGAGGATCAAAGAGACGGTGTTTGGAGGACGGCTGGTCTCCGTCTGGATGAGTAACAAATGTTGTTTTGACAAGAACACGTCGGAACAGGAACGCTGTCCTCGCCATGAACCTTCAAACCATCAGACAGGTCCTCCTCCTCCTCGTCCTCCTCTTCGTCTGTCCTCGTCCTGTCTTTGACTACCTTCAATAAAATCACTCTCTACTGAACTCACTTGTTACGTCCCCGTCATTTTACACCAACATCCACACACACACACACACACACACACACACACACACACTCAGACACACACACACACACACACACACACACACACACACTCAGACACACTCAGACACACACCTGCTGTGATTTTATAATCAGAGGAAATAAGACTTTCCAGTGACGTCACCTGCAGGAGAACCTGCAGCAGTCGGCTGCTCTTGAACAAGAAGCTGCTTCCTGGAGGTTCTGTGATGGTCCGGATCCGTTCTGCCGGGTCAGAACTCGGGGCTGCTGCTGTCTGTAAGCGGTTCAGAGTTCAGGTCATTATGATGGAGGACAGATCAGAACGACGGATCAGAACCTGCTGAGGTGGATGAGGACGGTTTCCAGGAAGGAGTGAATTCCTGAAGGTGAAGTCCTGCGCTGTGATTGGCTGCTGGGTAGAAGGTGTTTTGAAGCTGCAGCCCTCACCTGTCGCTCACCTGTAAACCAGGTGAAGCAGATAATCCTGAGCTGAGTAACTCTATCCTTCCACCGGCAGCTCATACTGTCCTCTTATCGCCCCATCTACTCCTCATCACCTTCATCATCTCCTCCTCATCATCTCCTCTTCATCATCTCCTCATCACCTTCATCATCTCCTTCTCATCATCTTCTCTTCATCATCTCCTCATCATCTCCTCTTCATCATCTCCTCCTCCTCATTTTTTCCACACATCACCTCCTCATCACCTACATCATCTCCTTTTCATCATCAACATCTTCATCATCTCTTCTTCTTCATCACCGCTGATCTTCATCGCTGCCTTCACACGCAAATCATTTGATCTTCTTCTCCTTCACTAAATAAATCATCCGTCTGACATCAGATTCCCCCCCGCCCCGATGTGGCTCCGCTCTAATGGATGTTTTCTATTTGATGCTCCATGCTGGTGATTTACAACAGAGACACACGGTAACGATGTTCTGATTCAAACAGATAAACCGGATGACTTGCAGGAAACATGTTCACTACGAGTTCAGAGGGTTCCTGAACGCAGCACGGTGGCCAATAAGATCAGAGGGTTCCTGAACGCAGCACGGTGGCCAATAAGATCAGAGGGTTCCTGAACGCAGCACGGTGGCCAATAGGATCAGAAGGTTCCTGAACGAAGCACGTGGCCAATAAGTTCAGAGGGTTCCTGAACGCAGCACGGTGGCCAATAAGATCAGAGGGTTCCTGAACGAAGGACGTGGCCAATAAGTTCAGAGGGTTCCTGAACGCAGCACGGTGGCCAATAGGATCAGAGGGTTCCTGAATGCAGCACGGTGGCCAATAGGATTAGAGGGTTCTTGAACGCAGCACGGTGGCCAATAAGATCAGAGGGTTCCTGAATGTCTGTTGTGTATCATGTATGTCTGTTCTGTGTCTGTTGTGTATCATGTTGTGTATCATGTTGTGTATCATGTTGTGTATCATGTTGTGTATCATGTTGTGTATCATGTTGTGTATCATGTTGTGTATCATGTTGTGTATACTGTGTCTGTTGTGCGTTCTGCGCAGCATTCCGTGAGAAGTGTTATCTGCTAGCAGCGTGTGTCCTTGAGGGGGCGTGTCCTCGAGGGGCGTGTCCTGATGTCAGCTGATATCGTGTCAGTATGTTTGAGAACTTCAGATTCTAACTGATGATGTCACGTTGAGAACTTTTAAACTTCATCACCCTGAGTTGTCCCCACCCCGCTGCATGCTGGGAAACATCACCTGGTTCATCCTGAGTTGTCCCCGCCCCGCTGCATGCTGGGAAACATCACCTGGTTCATCCTGAGTTGTCCCTGCCCTGCTGCATGCTGGGAAATATCACCTGACCTCTGATGGTTTATGTGAAACCAGTCGTACCTGTTGCCTTTTAATCTGCTCGTCCTCAGTGTCTCTATCTCGTCTCTATCTCGTCTCTATCTCGTCTCTTCATCTCGTTGCTGTCAGGACTCGAACAAACATCACGTAGGCATGAAGGCGTCATGGCCGCCGCCAGCAGCATGAGGGTCCTTTGAAGATGTTGAAAACACACCTGGATGAGACGCTACGCTGCTACGCTAACATAAACTAGACAGGAGGAGGAGATGAGGAGGTGAAGAGGAGGAGGAAATGAGACGCCACGTTAATTTAAACTAGATAGGATAACACTGTAACCACGGCAACATCAGCAGAGAAACCTGCAACAAAGAAATTATGAACAACAGAACAACAACAACAACAACAGGACCAGAGACCATGACCAGAGACCAAAGACCATGACCAGAGACCATGACCAGAGACCAGAGACCATGACCAGAGACCATGACCAGAGACCAGAGACCAGAGACCATGACCAGAGACCATGACCAGAGACCAGAGACCAGAGACCATGACCAGAGACCAGTGACCAGGATCAGGACCAGGACCAGAGACCAGAGACCATGACCAGGATCAGGACCAGAGACCATGACCAGAGACCAGAGACCATGACCAGGGACCATGACCAGAGACCAGAGACCATGACCAGAGACCAGTGACCAGGATCAGGACCAGAGACCAGAGACCATGACCAGGATCAGGACCAGAGACCAGAGACCAGAGACCATGACCAGGATCAGGACCAGAGACCATGACCAGAGACCAGAGACCATGACCAGGGACCATGACCAGAGACCAGAGACCATGACCAGAGACCAGTGACCAGGATCAGGACCAGAGACCAGAGACCATGACCAGGATCAGGATCAGGATCAGGATCAGGATCAGGATCAGGACCAGAGACCAAAGACCATGACCAGAGACCAGAGACCATGACCAGAGACCAGTGACCAGGATCAGGACCAGAGACCAGAGACCAGAGACCATGACCAGGATCAGGACCAGAGACCATGACCAGAGACCATGACCAGAGACCAGAGACCATGACCAGGGACCATGACCAGAGACCAGAGACCATGACCAGAGACCAGTGACAAGGATCAGGACCAGAGACCAGAGACCAGAGACAAG
>NW_027185431.1:172500-180000 GCF_022577435.1 Embiotoca jacksoni
ATGGGAGACTTTAACATTCATGTTGATGACAACAGCCTCAGTTCTACTTTCAGCTCATTATTACACTCTATTGGCTCTCAGCATGTAAATAAACCCCGTCACCGTGGTAACCACATCCTCCATCTGCTGCTGGCACACGGAAACTACACATTTCATCGTATTTCCTCAAAACCCAAGTTCCAGTAATGGAGGACAGCATGTGGGAATAAATCACCTCAGCAGATGTTTGTGTCCAAGTTTCAGGAAGCAGTTCAACGTTTCTCCTCTTCGATGTGTTAAAGAAGCTCCGTCGACTTTAGTCCCACACAAGTGGATCATCTGGTAGAAAACACTGCAGTATCTCTGCTACAACTCTAGATGATGTCGCCCCTCTGAAGAACAGAGTCATGAACCAGAGGAAGTTGTCTCCATGGTACAACTCAGAACTACGCTCTGCTAGGCAGCGACTAGAAAGATGGAAAGGAAATGGAGTTCCACTAATTTAGAAGAATTTCACCTGCCTGGAAGGAGAGTCTAATATTATATAAGAAAGCTCTTGGTAAGGCCAGAACTTTATATTATTCATCATTAATAGAGGACAACAAGAACAACCCCAGGTTTCTTTTCATCACTGTAGCAGGCTGACAAAGAGTCCCAGTTCTGTTGAGTCCTCTATTCCTTCAGCTCTCAGCAGTAATGACTTCATTAACTTCTTTACCAGTAAAATTTAAACCTTTATTTAAAAAGACGACTCTTGATCAGCTGTTTTAGGAAACTACAGACCAATTCACAACCTGACGTTTATTTCTAAAATCATATGATCATCATCATCATCATAGCACAGAAACAGCTCTGGTGAAAGTTACTAACGACCTTTTATTAGCCTCAGATAATGGACTCGTCTCTGTACTTGTTCTTCTGGACCTCAGTGATGCTTTTGATACGATTGATCATAAGATCTTATTACAGAGATTAGAAGATGTTACGAAGATTAAAGGAACTGCATTAGATTGGTTCAAATCCTACTTATCAGATAGATTCCAGTTTGTCCATGTCAACAATGAGTCTTCCAGACGAACAAGAGTTAGTGATGGAGTTCCACAAGGCTCAGTGTTAGGCCCAATACTTTTTACTTTGTACATGCTTCCATTAGGAGATGTCATCAGGAGGCACTGCATCAACTTCCATTGTTATGCAGATGACACTCAGCTATATCTTTCTATAAAACCAGATGAAACTAATCAGTTAGTAAAACTTGAAGCCTGTCTAAAAGACATAAAGGCCTGGATGACCAAAAACTTCCTGCTTCTAAATTCAGACAAAACAGAAGTTCTTGTACTTGGTCCTAAACACCTCAGAAACTCTTTCTGTAATCACTTAGTTACTCTGGATGACGTTGTCTTGGCCTCCAGCAAAACTGGGAGGAACCTTGGAGTCATCTTTGATGAGGATTTGTCCTTTAGACACCATATAAAGCAAATCTCCAGAACTGCCTTCTTCCATCTACGTAATATTAATAAAATCAGGAAAATCCTTCCTCAGCGTGACGCAGAAAAACTCATTCGTGCGTTTGTTACTTCTAGACTAGATTATTGTAATTCCTTGTTGTTAGGATGTCCAAATTACTCATTAAAAACCTGCAGCTGATCCAAAATGCTGCAGCAAGAGTACTGACGGGATTTATCAAGAGAGATCATATTTCTCCTGTTTTATCTTCTCTTCACTGGCTTCCTGTGAAATCAAGAACAGAATTTAAAATTCTCTTGATGACTTACAAAGCTCTACATGACCAGGCTCCATCATATCTTAGAGATCTTATAGAACCATATAATCCTAGCAGATCTTATAGAACCACATCATCCTGACAGATCTTATAGAACCACATCATCCTGATAGATCTTATAGAACCACATCATCCTGACATCTAATAGAACCGCATCATCCTGATAGATCTAATAGAACCACATCATCCTGATAGATCTTATAGAACCACATCATCCTGACAGATCTTATAGAACCACATCATCCTGACAGAGATCTTATAGAACCACATCATCCTGACAGATCTCATAGAACCACATCATCCTGACAGAGATCTTATAGAACCACATCATCCTGACAGATCTTATAGAACCACATAATCCTGATAGATCTTATAGAACCACATCATCCTGACAGATCTTATAGAACCACATCATCCTGCAGCTTTGAATTAGGATTTTATATTGATGTATTATTTGCAGCTGAAATGATGAGCCTAAAACGTTCATACACGTCATGAGAATACATCTAATAACACGTTCATTTAATGAAATATCCTCCTGTGATCAGTCCGATCTTGCTGTGGTCGTCATGGTGATGTCAGAAGTCTTTAAACTTCATCTACATTCACACAGTCGCAGATTGATTCACATCCTTCATCATTCAGCTGCTTTCAGTGGGATTATGAGTTGAACTTCATCTTCATCTTCCTCACAGCTTCTTTCTTATATTTTTCTCTGCAGGAGCGAACGCACATCAGGAAACTGTCCCCTGGTCGTCCTCCAGTTCGTCCTCCAGGTCGTCCTCCGGGTCGTCCTCCAGTTCATCCTCCAGGTTGTCCCGTGTCCTGAGTATGTCCAAGCGGTCCGTCCAGGTGGAGCAGCAGAAGTTCTTCTGCCTGCTGTGTGAGGATCTGCTGGGTGATCCGACCACGCTGCCCTGCGGCCACAGCTTCTGTCTGATCTGCGTCCAGCAACAATGGGACGGAGACGAGCAGAAGAGCGTCTGTCCTCAGTGCAGGAAGACGTTCGTCCCGCGGCCCGTCCTCGTCAAGAACGCCATCCTGGCCGACCTGGTGGAGGAGTTGAAGAAAACCGGACTCCCGGCCTCCACTCGTCCTCCCTACGCCGGCCCCGGAGACGTGACCTGTGACCTCTGCACCGGCAGGAAGCTCAAAGCCTCCAAGTCGTGCCTGCAGTGCCTGGCGTCCTACTGCAGGCTCCACCTCCTCCCGCACTACGAAGCCCCGCCCCTCCGTGACCACAAGCTGGTGGAGGCGTCGGCCAACCTGCAGGAGAACGTGTGGTCCTGCCGGCAGAAGGTCCAGCAGAGGATCCGGGACCGCGAGCGGGACGTGAAGCTGCTGCAGCAGGAGGCGGAGGCCATCGACGCGGCGGCCGAGCAGGCGGTGAACGACAGCCGCGCAGCGCTCTCCCGGCTGCAGCGCCTCCTGGAGGTGCGGAGCGGCGAGGTGCAGCAGCACATCCGGACGCAGCAGCAGACGGAGGGGCGGCGCGCCCGACAGCTGCTGCAGCGGCTGCAGACGGAGGTGGACGAGCTGCGCGGGAAGGACGGCGAGCTGGAGCAGCTGTCCTGCTCAGAGGACCACGCCCACTTCCTGCTCTGCTACCCTTCCGTGTCCCGCCTCTGCGAGTCCTCCGAGTCGCCCGCCGCCAACGTCCGGCCCCTACGATACTTCGAGGAGGTGACCGCCGCCGTGTCCGACCTCGCAGGGAAGCTGCAGGACGTCCTGAGCCGGGAGACGAACCGCATCTCGGCGGCGGAAGTGGACGTTCTGCTGACACCCGCCGAGCCCAAAACCAGGGCGGAGTTTCTGAAGTATTCTCGACCAATCACGCTGGACCCCAACACGGTCAACAGGAAGCTGCAGCTGTCCGAGGGGAACCGCAAGGTGTCCTGGGGCAAGAAGGTCCAGTCGTACCCAGACCACCCCGACCGCTTCGCCGACCGGCCGCAGGTCCTGAGCGCCGAGGGGCTGACGGGGCGTAGCTACTGGGAGGTCCGCTGGAGCGAGTCGCTGTCCGTCGCCGTGGCGTACAAAGACATCAGCCGGACAGGAAGTAAGAGTGGCTTCGGACACAACAACAAGTCGTGGGCGTTGTACTGCCTCAACGACGAGTTCATCCACAACAGCATCAGCACGCCACTCACGGTGCCGCACTCCCCGCGGGTCGGCGTGTACCTGAACCACCGCGCCGGCATCCTGTCCTTCTACAGCGTCAACGACACCATGACGCTGCTGCATCGCGTCCACGCCGCCTTCAGCCAGCCGCTGCACGTCGGCCTCTTCGTCGGCCTGCAGTCTAGCGCCGAGCTGCTGCACCAGCAGTGACCGGCTCGGCCAATCACACGCCGCCGCGGGATTCCGCCCACGCCTTTCGTTGGCCGACTGAACTCTTCGTCTTCCAGCATTTAAACGTCTTTGTCAGTCGGCATGCGTCAAAGGAAGTGACTGCCTTTCAGAATAAAGTGCTGCTCAGACACAGCGTTCAGCAGAAGTGGGAGGAGCTCTGCTGAGCGCCGCAGCGTTACATCATCACATGACGTCAGATGTGTGAAGGTGTTTCTATTTTTTACAGTAAAATCAGGAGAGAAAGATTTGACTTTTAATTACTAACTGATAAGGAGTGACAGAAAGCTGCCTTCAAAATAAAAGCTTTAATTCACCCTAGACTGTGAACACAAACAAACTTCAGTCTAAAACATCATGACACCACATTTCCCATAAACCCCGGCGCGTCCTGTTGTGTGTTTGTCTAGTTTTGATGAAGAGGAGGATGAAGAGCTGCTGCCTGTGATGATGAGTCATTTCTGTGGACAAATCAGGTTTTATTTTGAAAGGCTGACTTTGGTGTCTTTACTCTCACAACAGTTGTTTTGTGTGTGTGTGTGTGTGTGACTGTTTGTGTGAGTGTAGTTCTTACAGTTCATGACTTCCTGTATGAAGTGTCTGACTGATAAATTTGATTTCAGAATAAAAGCATGAAGAATCATGTTTCTGTTTCTGCAGGATTTAATCTGCATCTGTATTTAAAAAAAAAAAGATGACCTTTGACCTTGGCTGAGTTGGGTGGATCCAGGACAGGTAGGTCAGGTGATGTTCCACCAGGTGCTAATATTAATCGAAAGCAGCTGATGTTCTCTGACTGGATTCACAGTTTATTTAAACGCTTTTATTTTGAATAATCCTTCAGATGTGATGGAGGCTGATGGGTCAGCATCATCCACTCTGAGACAGGAAGCTACTCCAATCAATAATCAATCAATAACTCATATTTCACTCTGAGCATCGTCTCTGCATCATGTTCTGAAAAAAAAACTTTTTATATATTTTATATATCATCTTTATATAATATTCTTATTTTGAAATGTGTACAGAGGCTTATAAAAAAGCTCTTATTTTGAAATTTGTAAATAGGCCTATAAAAAGCTCTTATTTTGAAATGGCAGCAGTCGCTCCAGTTCCACAGATTTATTCTAAGAAGGTGTTTGGACTTGTGACATCACACACCTGTCTGTCCAAGTGGGACCGCCCCGTCTACTGCTACAACACGCTGACGCCATGTTAGACCACGACTCTTTGTCTCCGCCTCCATCACACCTGAGGAGTAAACAGGAAGTAGAACCGTCTCTGGAAGCTCCTCAGGTGTCCATCATAACAAGGAGAGTCAGCTGAGTGACAGCAGCAGCTGTGTGTGTGTGTCTCCTTAAATAGCTCCACCCCCGCCACACACCCCCACCCCACAGTCGTTCTGCCTAACGTCAATAATGTGAGCAGAACCGAGACCAGCTGGTACCTGTTGGTGCGTACATAGTGTGTGTATTATGTGTGTAGATTGTGTATTGTGTGTGTAGATAGTGTGTGTATTGTGTGTGTATTGTGTGGGTAGATAGTGTGTGTATTGTGTGTGTAGATAGTGTGTATTGTGTGTGTAGATAGTGTGTGTATTGTGTGTGTGTGTAGATAGTGTGTATGTGGTTTGTTTGTATATTATATATATAGATATATACTGTACTGTATATATATATATATACATATATATATATATATATATATATATGTTGACTGTGTTTCTTGGTTTGTTGTATATAATATATATAGATATATAATGTACTGTATATACTGTGCATTTTATATTTATATTTTTTACTGCTATTTACTGCTATTTTATTTTATTGCTTCTCTATTATTATATTATTCTATTCTATTCTATTCTATTGTTTCTATTATTGTCTTATTGCTTCTGTATGCTGCTGTAGCGAAAAAAAATTCCCCTCGGGGATTAATAAAGTAAATACATACCTACCTACCTATTGTGTATTGTGTGTAGATATTGTGTGTTGTGTGTGTGTGTATTGAGTGTGTATTGTGTGTAGCTAGTGTGTGTATTGAATGTATATTGTGTGTATATAGTGTGTGTATTGAGTGTGTGTATTGAGTGTAGATAGTGTGTGCATTGTGTGTAGATAGTGTGTGTATTGAGTGTGTGTATTGTGTGTAGATAGTGTGTATTGAGTGTGTGTGTGTGTATTGAGTGTGTGTATTGTGCGTGGATAGTGTGTGTATTGTGTATAGATAGTGTGTGCATTGTGTGTAGATAGTGTGTGTATTGAGTGTGTATTGTGTGGTGTAGATAGTGTGTATTGAGTGTGTGTATTGTGTGTAGATAGTGTGTATTATGTGTAGATAGGGTGTGTATTGTGTGTAGATAGTGTGTGTATTGTCTGTAGATAGTGTGTATATTGTATGTAGATGGTGTGTGTATTGTGTATAGATAGTGTGTGTATTGAGTGTGTGTATTGTGTGTAGATAGTGTGTGTATTGTGTATAGTGTGTATTGCCCACTGCAGCTCGTTACCATGACATTTACATATTTCATTATAAATATATTTGATGTTGTACAAACTGCTGAGAGTGAAACGTACATTTTTAAAAAATTTAAGTTCATTTTAACCTGCAGGAGTCCAACAGCAGGGGTCAGGAGAAGGTTGAGGTTTCAGAAGGAAGGTGGAATGGGAGGAGCAGTGTGTAAGGAGGAGGTGAAGGAGGAGAAGAGGAGCAGCGTGGGGAGGGAGGACAGCCTGATGTCAGCGGACAGAATCCGTCGATTCACCGTCAGACAGTTTGGATTCAACGTCCTGAGTCTATCTCGCCGAGGACTGAAGGTACGACAGGAGGCTGTGTGGTTCCTGCAGGAGGTTCCTAAGGTTGTTCTGTGGTTCTTGCAGAAGGTTCCTGATGTTGTCCTGCGGTTCCTGCAGCAGGTTCCTAATGTTGTTCTGTGGTTACTGTAGCAGGTTCCTAATTTTGTTCTGTTGTTCCTGTAGCAGGTTCTAATGTTGTTCTGTGGTTACTGTAGCAGGTTCCTAATGTTGTTCTGTGGTTCCTGTAGCAGGTTCCTAATGTTGTTCTGTTGTTCCTGTAGCAGGTTCCTGAGGACTTGTGGGAGCTGTCCGAGCTGGAGAAACTGAATCTGTCCCTCAACAGTCTGAAAGTTCTTCCTCCTCAACTCGCTCTGCTCTCCAACCTTGTGGTTCTCAACCTGTGGGGCAACCAGGTGACGTTCTTCGCACTCATCCAGCCTGCAGCACACAGAACAGAGAACAGAGAACAGAACAGAACAGAACAGAACAGAACAGAAAACAGAACAGAACAGAGAACAGAACAGAGAACTGAGAACTGAGAACAGAGAACAGAGAACAGAGAACAGAGAACAGAGAACTGAGAACAGAGAACTG
>NW_027185431.1:185000-197500 GCF_022577435.1 Embiotoca jacksoni
TGTGTGTGCGGAGCGGCGGACAGAACAACAGGAGAAGAGAAGAAGAAGAGGAGAAGAAGAAGAAGAAGAAGAAGAAGAAGAAGAAGAAGAAGAAGAAGAAGAAGAAGTGGGTCGGAGTTGTCCGTAGTTTTCCCTCGCGCTCCGGAGGGTCTCGGTGTGAACATGGAGCCGACTGGAAGTTTCCTGCTGCCCGCGGCGCTCGTGCTGCTCTCACTGGGACTGACGGGCGCGCGGGCGGACACCTTCAAAGGTAAGAGGAGACTCCGGGGACCGGGTTCGGGAGGGGTCCGGGTCCAGAGGGGGAGGGGGGGTGAACATGGGAGTTTCTGTGTGTCGGCATCCAAGTTTCCAGCTGGAAAATCTCCTTCCTCCTCCTCCTCCTCCTCTTCCTCCTGTCAGACCACCTCCGGGCTCAGACCACAAACTAAACCAGAACTAGTCCGGGACCAGTAGAACTCGGTAGAACTCAGTAGAGACGTTGACTTTATTTTAAGCACCCAAACGACATGTTGGAGCACAAAGAAGACTTCAATCCTGCAGAGTAGAAAACAAGAATAAAATAAAATTAAAGTAGAATATATTAGAGTAAAATAAAATAAAGTAGAATATACAAATAAAGTAGAACACAATACAATACAATAGAACAGAATAGAGTAGAGTCGAATATAATAGAGAAGAGAAGAGAAGAGACAGATGATGAAACAGATTTAAATCAGTGGACTGATTTTTATCTTCTGGTGTAAATGAGTGGAAGTCCATTAGGATTAATATTGATCATGTTGATGAGAATATGATCAGCTGTGATGATGTCAGAGCTGCGTCCTGTCTGCCCAACAGTTCTATACGCAGCTCGCTGGTCTGACGGGATCTTGACAACACGGCTCTCGTGTTGAAGTCCATTACAATTCTGACTGATTTTACTTTTATTAACGGAAGCTCAACTTGCAGCTTTATTATTGATCATATTGATTTGATTTGATGTTCAGGCAGCAGCGCTGCAGACGACTGCAGAGTAGAATTCAACAATAGAACATAGTAGAAACCCTGCTCACTGATATTATTATGAGATTATTATTGACCATGTTTCCAAGATATTCATCTTCATCAACAGTAGAACGCAATAGAACAGTAGAACGCAGTAGAACTGTAGAACGCAGTACAACAGTAGAACGCAGTAGAACAATATAAAAGTAGAATGCAGTAGATCAGTAGAACGCAGTAGAACAGTAGAACGCAGTAGAACAATAGAACAGTAGAACGCAGTAGAACAGTAGAACGCAGTAGATCAGTAGAACACAGTAGAACGCAGTAGAACAATATAAAAGTAGAATGCAGTAGATCAGTAGAACGCAGTAGATCAGTAGAACGCAGTAGAACAGTAGAACGCAGTAGAACAATAGAACAGTAGAACGCAGTAGAACAGTAGAACACGGTAGAACGCAGTAGAACAATAGAACAGTAGAATGCAGTAGAACAGTAGAACGCAGTAGAACAGAACACAGTAGAACAGTAATATACAGTAGAACGCAGTACAAAAGTAGAAAGCAGTAGAACAGTAAGACGCAGTAGAACAGTAGAATGCAGTAGAACACAGTGGAACAGTAGAACATAGTAGAACAGTAGAACGCAGTACAAGAGTAGAAAGCAGTAGAACATTAAGACGCAGTAGAATGCAGTAGAACACAGTAGAATACAGTAGAAGACTCAAACACAATACAACAGTAGAATGCAGTAGAACAGTAGAATGCAGGAGAACAGTAGAACATAGTGGAAAAGTAGAAGACAGCAGACCGCAGTAGAACAGTAGAATGCAGTATAATGCAGTATAATGCTGTAGAATACAGTAGAATGCAGTAGAATACAGTAGAATGCAGTGGAATGCAGTAGAACGCAGTGAAATGCAGTAGAACACAGTAGAACGCAGTTGAACACAGTAGAACGCAGTAGAACAGTAGAATACAGTAGAATGCAGTAGGATGCAGTAGAACCAGTAGATACACAGTAGATATCCAAAATAGAGTCAGATATAGTCGTACTGCAATGTTTCATCAGAAAAAAGAAGCACTACTACAGGAGGCAGCGCGGAGTCAGTGGGAAGAGAGGAACAGTAGAATGCTGTAGAATACAGTAGAATACAGTAGAATACAGTAAAATGCAGTAGAACGCAGTAGGATACAGTATAATGCAGTAGAATAGAGCAGAGCACAATATAATAGAGTAGAATACAGTAGAATAGAGTTAAATGCAGTATAATACAGTAGAATAGAGTAGAACAGAATATAACAAAGTAGAGTAGAATAGAATAGAATAGAATAGAATAGAACAGAATACAGTAAATCGGGTTCATGTTTGTTGTTGGTCGTGAAGCACCACATCACTTCTTTGTTCCACTGAATCCCAACATGCTTTTATTTTCTTAAACTCCTGGAAGTGCCGGTGTTTGACTGACAGCTGTGTTTGACTGACAGCTGAGTTGATCAGTCGTCAATAATACAGAAGGACTTTGATGTTCAACTCTTCCACTTCACGGCAGTAAAAGCTCCAGAACAACCGTGAAGACATGCAGTTCAGAAGCTGCCTGAGAATCTGTCTGATTTTAAGTTTCCTTCAGTCTCATAGTGATCTGTAATGTTTGTCTGAACTCCCATGATGCACTGCAGCCAGGAGCTGCTCACACACAGTTCTGCTTCTGTTAAAGGAACAGTTCTGCTAAATGTGAGCAGTCTTAACAAACAAGGCTCAACGTGCAGCTCAACGTGCAGCTCAATGTGCGGTGCGCTCACTGCCTTAAAACAGAGAAAACTGAGTGGAGTCTGGATCAGCAGGAGAACAGAAGGAGATCAGAGCTTTTGAACTTCGTCTGTTTGTCTGCAGCCTCGGGGTGTGTTTGATTTCTACTCCTGTCCGTCCCTCTCTGCTGCTCATAGAGATGGCTTTGTGTGTGTGTGTGTGTGTGTGTGTGTGTGTGTGTGTGTGTGTGTGTGTGTGTGTGTGTGTGTGTTTTGTGTGTGTGTGTGTGTGTTGTGTGTGTGTGTGTGTTGTGTGTGTGTGTGTGTGTGGTGTGTGTGTTGTGTGTGTGTGTCGTGTGTGTGTGTGTGTGTCGTGTGTGTGTGTGTGTGTGTGTGTGTGTGGTGTGTGTGTTGTGTGTGTCTGTGTGTTGTGTGTGTGTTGTGTGTGTCTGTGTTGTGTGTGTGTGTGTGTGTCGTGTGTGTGTGTGTGTGTGTGTGTGTGTGTGTGTGTCGTGTGTGTGTGTGTGTGTGTGTGTGTGTGTGTGTGTCGTGTGTGTGTGTGTGTGTGTGTGTGTGTGTGTTTTGTGTGTGTGTGTGTGTGTGTGTCGTGTGTGTGTGTGTGTGTGTTGTGTGTGTGTGTGTGTGTCGTGTGTGTGTGTGTGTGTGTGTGTGTGTTTTGTGTGTGTGTGTGTGTGTGTGTGTGTGTGTGTGTGTGTGTGTGTGTGTGTCGTGTGTGTGTGTGTGTGTGTTGTGTGTGTGTGTGTGTGAAAAGAAGCAGAGAATGAAATTAAACTCTCCACGGCCTGAGTCCAAGATGGCCGCCACGCCCTAATAATCGCAGTGATGGAGCGAGGCTAATGAGTGCGCCCGGTTGTCGGGGGCGACAGCTGCTTGAGTTTGGTTGGTGGTTTTCTGTTTATTGACTCCGCTGTTGTTTATCAGTTGATTAATTTTTTAGGTCAGATGTTTAAAAAAAAAAAATCTAATTGGTTATTTTTCTGGCATTTCAAAATAAGATGTTTCCTGTTCGAAGTTGAGTTTTTCCAGATTAAAGGTCTGACACACACCTCCATCAATATGAGCTCGTTGTGAGTCTGATTCATGTAAGATGTCACTCTGTCAGCTGAGAGACACACACGGCAGTGAGATGATGAATGTGTGGAAGAGTCCTTTAAAATCTTAGAATGGTCCTTTAATGTGCAGCAGAGAGAGATGAGGCTGTAATTAGAGCACTAGTGTTAACTCAGCAACACACACACACACACACACACACACACACACACACACACACACACACACACACACACTCAATCTCACACACACACACACACACACACACACACACACACACACACACACACACACACACACACACACTCACTCACACTCCCTGATGACCTGCTGTGTCCAGGTTCAGGACTGTCGCTGATTCAGGATTTTTACCTTTTCCTCCTGAGTGTGTGTGTGTGTGTGTTTTCAGGTGCAGTCAGCTCTTTGTTCTGTCTCGTCAGGGTTTTAATGAAGCTCACAGATTAAACTCACTGTGAAGTCAGGTGTGTGTGTGAGTGTTATAGTGTGTGTGTGTGTGTGTGTGTGTGTGTGTGTGTGTGTGTGTGCAGGATCTTCTCTGAGTTCATTATCTCTCCTCTGACCTCTTACACTTCCTTTTTCTTCGTCAAATGAACAAATGTGTTTTCTGGTTCTTCATTTGGTTCCTTGGTTGTTTGTTTGGTTCCTTGGTTCTTCATTTAGTTCCTTGGTTGTTTGTTTGGTTCTTTGGTTGTTTGTTTGGTTCCTTGGTTGTTTGTTTGGTTCCTTGGTTGTTTGTTTGATTCCTTGGTTCTTCATTTGGTTCCTTGGTTGTTTGTTTGGTTCCTTGGTTCTTCATTTGGTTCCTTGGTTGTTTGTTTGGTTCCTTGGTTGTTTGTTTGGTTCCTTGGTTCTTCGTTTGGTTCCTTGGTTCTTCGTTTGGTTCCTTGGTTGTTTGTTTGGTTCCTTGGTTGTTTGTTTGGTTCCTTGGTTCTTCGTTTGGTTCCTTGGTTGTTTGTGTAACCCACACGGGGTCAACAGAAGACTCTGATATGGACCAGTGTCTAGGTTGGTAAGCGAGAGGTTGGAAGGAGTTAACAGACACAATAATCAACTGGAGCCGCCGGGTTACATTCAACTGCAATTTGTAATAAACTTTAACAAACAATAAAACATTAAATTATTTACACTCACATTTTAGGTTCAACATCTGCAACACTTAGTACATTCAAAGCAGCTTGAATAACACGTGAACTTGTTATCAATATCACAGGTGATGAAAGAAACAGTTCAGAGTTCTTTGGATCCAAACGTTTAAGATGATGTCGTGTTGAGGTCGGAACAGTTTTCAGTCCGACGGGTCAGTTTAGTTCAAGAGATGTGACTGTCCTACCACACTGGTGGAGTCGGACGGAGGGACGGAGGGATGGAGAGACGGAGGGACGGAGGGACTGAGAGACGGAGAGACGGAGGGACGGAGGGACTGAGAGACGGAGGGACGGAGAGACTGAGGGACGGAGGGACTGAGAGACGGAGGGACGGAGGGACTGAGAGATGGAGGGACGGAGGGACGGAGAGACGGAGGGACGGAGGGACTGAGAGACGGAGGGACGGAGGGACGAAGAGAACTCACCAAGACTCTACAAGGTGAACAACTCCCGTCTCTCCGGGTCAACTTATTGTTCACAGTTTTTACTTTCCTGTGTTTAGCTGTCTTCACTTCTCTGCGCTCAGCCTGCTAACTGGGGTGGGACTTAACCTCCTCCTCCAATCAGAAACCTGCATTGCCTGATATAGCCAATGAGAACTACGTCTGAATGAGATGGCTATGATTGACAGTGTTTAGCAAACAGGCAACAACAAAGGAAACAAACTATAACCCGCACAGGCTTACTACTGGGTTACCATGGTTTGGTTACACACACCCACACCCACACACACACACACACACACACACACACACACACACACACACACACGCACACACAGTGTAACATACACACTAACACACATACACAGTAACACACACACGCACACACACACACACACACACACACACACTCTCACTCTCTCACACACACACACACACACACACACACACACACACACACACACACACACACTGTAACACACACACACGCACACACACTCTCACGCACACACACACACACACACACACACACACACACACACACACACACACACACACACACACACACACACTCTAACACTCCCCATCACCTCTGTTTGTTCATCATTACCTTCAGATAACTGAGTGAGTTGCTGACAGGTTGAGTTTAACCCAGCATGCAGTGGGGTTTACCCAGCATGCAGTGGGGTGAACAGGTACTAACTAGAGAGAAACATCAGGCCAGATGCGGTTGTGTGTGTTTGCTGCCTTCCGAGTGAAGCAGCAGTTAATCTGCCGCTCCGTGTTTGTTGCAGCGGTTTAACCAGCCGATCTTTAATCTCCTGTCGAGCTCTGAATTATCTGCAGCAGCACACGGACCCAGTTCACAGACTTCCTGTGTGTTGGCGGTCGGTCCGGGTCGGATTAAAGTCGCAGGAGAAAGGAGCCCCGGCGCTGCGATCGGCCCGGTGGCCCCGGATTAAAGCTCCGCCTTCAGACGCTGCGTCGGATCAGAGAGGATTAAAACTCCTTTTGTTTAACTGTCAGAGACACCAACGACTCCCCCGGTCCCTGAACTCACCACAGGACGTTCACACTGGAGCACACGCCAAATACACGGCAAGGAGACGCACTCAAACACGCTAAACACACGGCAAGGAAATAGAGCTTTTACTGATTACAGTAAAATCACGTGATTAGAGGGACATCAGAGCTGTAGAACATGTTACAGAATACACAGCTCTTCATCACCACCATCATCATCGCCACCATCACCACCATCACCACCATCATCATCACCACCATCATCATCACCACCATCATCATCACCACCATCACCACCACCACCATCACCACCATCACCATCATCATCATCACCACCATCACCATCATCATCACCACCGTCCTTGACAATAAAGTTTCAAATAAAACCTGATACGGCCGCATGTCTTCCATTTGCAGCCACAAGTGTTTCTTTGATTCCCGTTTGTCACTTGTTTCAAATTAAAAGTCCTGAAACACCTGCTGAAGTGGCAAGAACCCCTACGATTCTTAACAAGTCTTTTATTGTGAAATATTTACAGGAACCTCCTCCTTTCCTTTTACTCACCTCGTCTTCTCCTCTACTCCTCAACCTCCTCCTCTCCTGCTCCTCTTTCTCTTCCTCCTCTTCTTCTCTTCCTCCTCCTCCTCTTCCTGCTCCTCCTCCTCTTCTTCTCCTCCTTCTCACCTCCTCCTCTTGTTCTCCCCCTCCTCTCCTGCTCTTCCTCCTCCTCACGTCATCTTCTCCTCTGCTCCTCCTCCTTACCACTTCCTCTCCAGCTCCTCCTCCTCCTCCTCCTCTCCTCCTGTCTCCTCTGAGGATGTGGTTGGAGGTCGGGGACACGGGGCTGTCATGTGACTGTTGTCACGGTAACGGAGCGTCTCTCTCTGACAGCGGGCAGCTTCTTTGTCAAAGTTTCAGATTAACCAAATTACTTCTGCGACATCAGATTATAAAGAAGAGTCAGCATGTCTTCAGGAGATTACATGGTGTGTGTGTGTGTTTAATCCCTGTCCAGAGATGTCAGTCTGATTAGTGTTGTGGCCCAAATCCCCGATCATATTCATAGGATTATTGTTTGAAGATTCTATGTGTGTGTGTGTGTGTGTGTGTGTGTGTGTGTGTGTGTGTGTGTGTGTGTGTGTGTGTGTGTGTGTGAACTAAGGAGAGAGGGATTAGGTTGTGTCAGTGTGTGTGTTATCAGCATAATCTGTGTTAAGATGCTTCTTGCCTGTTCAGCACAACTCAAACTTCAAATACACAAACATGTTTGGACGTTTGCAGCTTGATGACATCACCTGAGATCAATACCAGGGATTAACTGTCACATTAACTCTTCACTTAAATATTATTTCTAAATCTTGGTCACATTAATTTGACATTTGATCTTTTCGAGTCAGAGTACGTTAATTAACATTAGTTCATGCACTAATAAACATGAACTAATGTTAATTATTAGTAAACTACAGTTTCTCGAGATCATTTATTCGTGGTGTTAACTCAGATATTGATTTAAAATTGTATTTAACAGATTATTAATGTGCTATTAACATTAAATACGGTAATAACTACTAACTAATATTTAGTTAATAGTTATAAGATTGAAGTAGCTGTTAACAAACGTCTCTGGTACTCATTTAAAACAATTTTAAATGTTAATTAAGGTGTTAATTAGGATCACTATGAATATATTGATTGTTTCTTTATTGTTGATTATTTATTTAAGTTATTATTTAATTGTCCACTGACTCATCCATTCTCTGATTTATGACTTTCTGACTTGTTCAGGTGTTGTTTAGATGTTGTTCAAGTATTGTTCAGGTGTTGTTTGGATGTTGTTCAAGTGTTGTTCAGGTGTTGTTCATATGTTGTTTAGATGTTTAGATGTTGTTCAAGTGTTGTTCAGGTGTTGGGTTGTTCAGGTGTTGTTTAGATGTTGTTCAGGTGTTGTTTAGATGTTCAAGTGTTGTTCAGGTGTTGTTCAAGTGTTGTTCAGATGTTGTTCAGGTGTTGTTCAGGTGTTGTTTAGATGTTGTTCAGGTGTTGTTTAGATGTTGTTCAAGTGTTGTTCAGGTGTTGTTCAAGTGTTGTTCAGGTGTTGTTCAGGTGTTGTTCAGGTGTTGTTTAGATGTTGTTCAGGTGTTGTTTAGATGTTCAGGTGTTGTTTAGATGTTCAGGTGTTGTTTAGATGTTGTTCAGGTGTTATTCCGGTGTATTTCAAGTGTTGTTCAGGTGTTATTTATATGTTGTTCAAGTGTTGTTCAGGTGTTGTTTAGTTGTTGTTCAAGTGTTGTTCAGGTGTTGTTCAAGTATTGTTCAGGTGTTGTTTAGATGTTGTTCAAGTGCTGTTCAGGTGTTGTTCAAGTATTGTTCAGGTGTTGTTTAGATGTTGTTCAGGTGTTGTTCAGGTGTTGTTTAGATGTTGTTCAGGTGTTGTTTAGATGTTATTCAGGTGTAGTTCAAGTGTTGTGCAGGTGTTGTTTAGATGTTGTTCAAGTGTTGTTTAGATGTTGTTCAAGTGTTGTTCAGGTGTTGTTTAGATGTTGTTCAAGTGTTTTTCAGGTGTTGTTCAAGTGTTGTTCAGGTGTTGTTTAGATGTTGTTCAGGTGTTGTTTAGATGTTGTTCAAGTGTTGTTCAGGTGTTGTTTAGATGTTGTTCAGGTGTTGTTTAGATCTTGTTCAGGTGTTGTTCAGTTGTTGTTCCAGTGTTGTTCAGGTGTTGTTTAGATGTTGTTCAGGTGTTGTTTAAATGTTGTTCAGGTGTTGTTCAAGTGTTGTTCAGGTGTTGTTTAGATGTTGTTCAGGTGTTATTCAGGTGTTGTTCAAGTGTTGTTCAGGTGTTGTTTAGATGTTATTCAAGTGTTGTTCAGGTGTTGTTTAGATGTTGTTCAAGTGTTGTTCAGGTGTTGTTTAGATGTTTTTCAGGTGTTGTTCAAGTGTTTTTCAGGTGTTGTTCAGATGTTGTTCAGGTGTTGTTTAGATGTTGTTCAGGTGTTGTTCAGGTGTTGTTTAGATGTTGTTCAAGTGTTGTTCAGGTGTTGTTCAGGTGTTATTTAGATGTTGTTCAAGTGTTGTTCAGGTGTTGTTTAGATGTTGTTTAGATGTTGTTCAAGTGTTGTTTAGATGTTGTTCAAGTGTTGTTCAGGTGTTGTTTAGATATTGTTCAAGTGTTGTTCAGGTGTTGTTCAAGTGTTGTTCAGGTGTTGTTCAAGTGTTGTTCAGGTGTTGTTTAGATGTTGTTCAGGTGTTGTTTAGATGTTGTTCAAGTATTGTTCAGGTGTTGTTTAGATGTTGTTCAAGTGCTGTTCAGGTGTTGTTCAAGTATTGTTCAGGTGTTGTTTAGATGTTGTTCAGGTGTTGTTCAGGTGTTGTTTAGATGTTGTTCAGGTGTTGTTTAGATGTTATTCAGGTGTAGTTCAAGTGTTGTGCAGGTGTTGTTTAGATGTTGTTCAAGTGTTGTTTAGATGTTGTTCAAGTGTTGTTCAGGTGTTGTTTAGATGTTGTTCAAGTGTTTTTCAGGTGTTGTTCAAGTGTTGTTCAGGTGTTGTTTAGATGTTGTTCAGGTGTTGTTCAGGTGTTGTTTAGATGTTCAAGTGTTGTTCAGGTGTTGTTTAGATGTTGTTCAGGTGTTGTTTAGATGTTGTTCAAGTGTTTTTCAGGTGTTGTTTAGATCTTGTTCAGGTGTTGTTCAGTTGTTGTTCCAGTGTTGTTCAGGTGTTGTTTAGATGTTGTTCAGGTGTTGTTTAAATGTTGTTCAGGTGTTGTTCAAGTGTTGTTCAGGTGTTGTTCAGATGTTGTTCAGGTATTGTTTAGATGTTGTTCAGGTGTTATTCAGGTGTTGTTCAAGTGTTGTTCAGGTGTTGTTTAGATGTTATTCAAGTGTTGTTCAGGTGTTGTTCAGGTGTTGTTTAGATGTTATTCAAGTGTTGTTCAAGTGTTGTTCAGGTGTTGTTTAGATGTTTTTCAGGTGTTGTTCACGTGTTTTTCAGGTGTTGTTCAGATGTTGTTCAGGTGTTGTTTAGATGTTGTTCAGGTGTTGTTCAGGTGTTGTTTAGATGTTGTTCAGGTATTGTTTAGATGTTGTTCAGGTGTTATTCAGGTGTTGTTCAAGTGTTGTTCAGGTGTTGTTTAGATGTTATTCAAGTGTTGTTCAGGTGTTGTTTAGATGTTGTTCAAGTGTTGTTCAGGTGTTGTTTAGATGTTTTTCAGGTGTTGTTCAGATGTTGTTCAGGTGTTGTTTAGATGTTGTTCAGGTGTTGTTCACGTGTTGTTTAGATGTTGTTCAGGTGTTGTTCAAGTGTTCAGGTGTTGTTCAGGTGTTGTTCGGATGTTCAGGTGCAGCTGGAGCTTTTTATTCTTTTAATGTCCTTCTCTGTGAGAATGACTTTAGATATATCCAGATTTCAAACAACAATTCCTCCTTTAATACAATAACCTGTCTGTCTGTCTGTGTCTCTGTGATGAAAAGAAAAGCAGGATAAATATTTTATCAAGATTTAATGCTTTCTCTCTCTCTTTCTTTCTTTTTTTAATTTATCATAATCATTATGATAATGATGTAAAAAGTGCTGCCAGCTGTAAGATAACACACACACACACACACACACACACACACACACACACACACACACACACACACACACACACACACACACACACAGAGTTTCCTGTGGTGTGTGTGTCATTAAAGCCTACAGGGACTACAGGCCCAGAAGCTGCTATTTAACCTAAATTACTACAGTAAATATTCATATGCAGCTAATATCTGTGCGTGTGTGTGTGTGTGTGTGTGTTTAAATATTAAACGTGGAGCTCCACGTTGGATTCAGTTGTTCTCGGAGTTTAAATAAACACACCAGCAGTCGACCAATCAAGTGGGAGCAGGGCGGCGGCCCGCTGCAGCTTTAACGAACCCGTCGATGTTCCAGTCCAAATGACAGGAAGTACAGTTAACAATGAAGAGGCGATGAAGGTCACACTGATCTTTATTTATTGATGTTTATTTATTGATTTCACACGCAGCTCTGAGAATCAGCGTTCAATTGTGTTGAGTCTGATGTTTGTTTGTTACTGGCTCATTAATATTCATTAAACCAGGTGTTGTGACTCCAGGTGTTGTGACTCCAGGTGTACTGACTGCAGGTTTTGTGACTCCAGGTGTTGTGATTCCAGGTGTACTGACTCTAGGTGTTGTGACTCCAGGTGTACTGACTCCAGGTTTTGTGACTCCAGGTGTACTGACTCCAGGTGTTGTGATTCCAGGTGTACTGACTCTAGGTGTTGTGACTCCAGGTGTACTGACTCCAGGTTTTGTGACTCCAGGTGTACTGACTCCAGGTGTTGTGATTCCAGGTGTACTGGCTCCAGGTGTTGTGACTCCAGGTGTACTGACTCCAGGTGTTGTGATTCCAGGTGTACTGACTCCAGGTGTTGTGACTCCAGGTGTATTGACTACAGGTGTTGTGACTCCATGTCTACTGACTCCAGGTGTATTGACTGCATGTGTTGTGACTCCAGGTGTATTGACTGCAGGTGTATTGACTTCAGGTGTATTGACTACAGGTGTTGTGACTCCATGTGTACTGACTCCAGGTGTATTGACTGCAGGTGTTGTGACTCCAGGTGTATTGACTGCAGGTGCATTGACTCCAGGTGTATTGACTGCAGGTGTTGTGACTCCAGGTGTACTGACTGCAGGTGTATTGACTCCAGGTGTACTGACTCCAGGTGTTGTGATTCCAGGTGTACTGACTCCAGGTGTTGTGACTCCAGGTGTACTGACTCCATGTGTTTTGACTTCAGGTGTATTTACTACAGGTGTTGTGACTCCATGTGTACTGACTCCAGGTGTATTGACTGCAGGTGTTGTGACTCCAGGTGTATTGACTGCAGGTGTTGTGACTCCAGGTGTATTGACTGCAGGTGTATTGACTCCAGGTGTACTGACTGCAGGTGTTGTGACTCCAGGTGTTGTGACTCCAGGTGTATTGACTGCAGGTGTATTGACTCCAGGTGTACTGACTGCAGGTGTTGTGACTCCAGGTGTTGTGACTCCAGGTGTACTGACTGC
>NW_027185431.1:202500-207500 GCF_022577435.1 Embiotoca jacksoni
AGACAGGAGAGGAGACGGGAGAGGAGATGGGAGAGGAGACAAGAGAGGAGACGGGAGAGGAGACAAGAGAGGAGACGGAAGAGGAGACGAGAGAGGAGACGGAAGAGGAGACGAGAGAGGAGACGAGAGAGGAGACGGGAGAGGAGACAAGAGAGGAGACAGGAGAGGAGCCAAGAGAAGAGACGGGAGAGGAGACGGGAGAGGAGACAAGAGAGGAGACGGAAGAGGAGACGAGAGAGGAGACGAGAGAGGAGACGGGAGAGGAGACGAGAGAGGAGACGAGAGAGGAGACAGGAGAGGAGACGGGTGAAGAGACGGGTGAGGAGACGGGTGAGGAGACGGAAGAGGAGACGAGAGAGGAGACGGGAGAGGAGACGAGAGAGGAGACGAGAGAGGAGACGGGTGAGGAGACGGGAGAGGAGCCAAGAGAAGAGACGGGAGAGGAGACGGGAGAGGAGATGAGAGGAGACAGGAGAGGAGACGGGAGAGGAGACGAGAGAGGAGACGGGAGAGGAGACGGAAGAGGAGACGAGAGAGGAGACGAGAGAGGAGACGGGAGAGGAGACGAGAGAGGAGATGAGAGAGGAGACAGGAGAGGAGACGGGTGAAGAGACGGGTGAGGAGACGGGTGAGGAGACGGAAGAGGAGACGAAAGAGGAGACGAGAGAGGAGACGGGAGAGGAGACGGGAGAGGAGACGAGAGAGGAGACGGGTGAGGAGACGGGTGAGGAGACGGGTGAGGAGACGGGAGAGGAGACGAGAGAGGAGACGGGAGAGGAGACAGGAGAGGAGCCAAGGGAAGAGATGGGAGAGGAGACGGGAGAGGAGACAGGAGAGGAGACAGGAGAGGAGCCAAGAGAAGAGACGGGAGAGGAGATGGGAGAGGAGACAAGAGAGGAGACAAGAGAGGAGACAGGAGAGGAGACGGGAGAGGAGCCAAGAGAAGAGACGGGAGAGGAGACGGGAGAGGAGACAAGAGAGGAGACAGGAGAGGAGACGGGAGAGGAGACGGGAGAGGAGACGAGAGAGGAGACGGAAGAGGAGACGAGAGAGGAGACGGGAGAGGAGACGGGAGAGGAGACGGGTGAGGAGACGGGAGAGGAGAAGGGAGAGGAGACGAGACAAGAGAGGAGACGTGAGAGGAGACAGGAGATGTGACCATCAGTGATGTCATCAACCATCAGTGATGTCATCGTTGGTTTGTGAACGTTATGAATCCTCCAGTTCAGATTCTGTCCGTCATCATCTTTGCTAGTTCGGAGCGGTTTGGAGCAGGAAGTGACCATATTTGGACGAGCTGGGGGAGGAGCCAGAGGTGGATCTGACCGATCTGATTGGAAACCTGACGATACTAAGACCCGCCCACCGATAGTTGTAACCTGACTGCACCACAGGCCTGTCAATCAAACAGACATGCCCCCAAAAACATGTCTTCTTGAATCTTCTTTTCTAATGAATGAGGGATTATTTTCAGATGGACCTCCAGAAAACTAATAAGAAGGAGTGACTTTAGCTAACAACACCGAGATAACTGATGGACACATTTTATTGATGTTGTGTTGGATGATGTGTTCTGAGGTTCTCGTCAGTCGGCGCTTGGAGCTGGGTGAACCAAAGGTCAAAGGTCATCCCCCACGATCAGGTTCCACTTAAACGCTTTGACATGACACACACGTACGGTTTGGGTTTCAGTGAGGTTGTGGTAACCACGGCAACAGCGGCACCCCTGAATGAAAGAACGTGTGTGTGACATTCCTGTTTGTGTGTCTGTCTTATCAGCCATGTCACATGACCCAGCGAACACGCAAACATGTTCCTGTTTGAGAACACATGTGAAGCAGCTGCTCACACACACACACACACACACACACACACACACACACACACACACACACACACACACACACACACACACACACACACACACACACACACATACAGAACCTGACATGTACCTGCTGTTCTCGGCTCTGATTGGTTGTACACGTTTGTCTGTAGCTTTTTATTCAGAATGAAGAAAAAAGATGATGTTGTTGTTGTTGTTATTATTGTTATTATTATTATTATTGTTATGGTTATCATGTTGTTGTTGTTGTTATGGTTATTATTGTTATTATGGTTATTTTAATTATTCTTATTATTGTGGTTATTATGGTTTTATTATTGTTATTATTGTTACTATTATCATTATGGTTTTTATTATTGTTGTTATTGTTACTATTATTATGGTTTTTTTTATTATTGTTGTTATTGTTACTATTATTATTATGGTTATTATTATTGTTATTATCATTATGATTATTATATTGTTATTATTGTTATTATTATTATTATTGTGGTTATTATTATGGTTGTTATTATTATTATTAAGGTGTTTATATGTTTTTGTCCTCTTGGGAAATAGTTTTGTGATTCTATGTTTTTAAAGTTGGACTTTCATCTCCTCCTCATTGTTGCTTCTTCTTCTGTGGTTTCATGTGTGACGACAGCCTGACTCGACTTCATGTTATCGACCTGAGACCCACCGAGCCGTGGTTCCGTTTGATCCAGACTCTGTGGGTCAGACCAGATTCTGGTCCGAGGAACCGTTCAGACCTTTGAGTCCGGAGGTTCAGACCCACCACAATGTCACTCTGAATGTCTGTGTACTCGGCTGAGATTCTGGTCCGGACCGAAGCATTACTTCTGGTCAGTGTGGACCCAGTCGGTTCTGAAGACCGGCAGAAGTGTGAGAGTCCAGGCCTGTGTGTTCTAGTCTAGCGACTTTCTGAGGACTGACAGGAGAAGGGTTAAAAATGTTGAAAGAGGAGACCAGAACTTATTGATCAAGGCGATCAATACTTGCACATTATGATTAATGACTGCTGGAGACTCTCTCACACACACACACACACGCACGCACGCACGCACGCACACACACACACACACACACGCACACACACAACAGGGCAAGTGTGTGTCCTCAGGGTGTGTTTTCTGTTTCCTGTCATCGCACACATACAAAGAAGGAATGTATGGAATGACACCACGGAAACGTGTGTGTGTGTGTGTGTGTGTGTGTCTGTTTGTGTGTGTGTGTGTGGGGGGGGGGGGGGGGGGGCTGATCCCTGGAGGTGTGTGTTTTTGTCTCATTTCCTGTTGAGGCGAGTCGAGGCGAAGAAGAACACCGACAACAATCTGCTCCCTCTGAAACTCTGCTTTGTCTCTGATGAAAGGAGGAAGACATATGGACGGGACGAGCTAGTATTATCTGTAGTGTTATCAGTCGTGTTATCTGTAGTATTATCTGTAGTATTATCCGTAGTATTATCTGTAGTGTTATCTGTAGTGTTATCTGTAGTGTTAGCTGTAGCTGTAGCTGATAACACTACAGATAATACTACAAATAACACTAGAGATAACACAACTGATAACAGTACAGATAATACTACAGATAATACTACAGATAATACTACAGATAATACTACAGATAATACTACAGATAACACAACAGATAATACTACAGATAACTACTGATAATACTACAGATAACACGACAGATAATACTACAGATAACACGACTGATAATACTACAGATAACAAATAATAATAATACTACAAATAAGATCTGTAGTGTTATCTGTAGTATTATCAGTAGTGTTATCAGTAGTTATCTGTAGTATTATCTGTAGTGTTATCTGTAGTGTTATCTGTAGTGTTATATGTAGTGTTATATGTAGTGTTATCTGTAGTATTATCTGTAGTATTATCTGTAGTGTTATCTGTAGTATATATATGTGTATATATATATATAATATATATTATATATATACTGTATGTGCGCACACACAGAGAGATCTCTACAGTTCAGTGTTGAGCGATCAGGAGGCCGAGATTGCTTTTCTGTGTTTTTCTCTGAGAGACACACACACACACACACACACACACACACACACACACACACACACACACACACACACAGAGACACACACACACACACACACACACACACACACACACACACACACACACACACACACACACACACACACACACAAGGCAGTGTTAGCTCATCAACAGATACCAGACACAATCTGTTTAATCTGCTTCTATGAATTTGCATCTATATAACAAAATGAACACACACAGGGTCATCTTTGTGTGTGTGTGTGTGTGTGTGTGTATGCATGTGTGTGTGTGTGTGTGTGTGTGTGTGTGTGTGTGTGTGTGTGTGTGTGTGTGTGTGTGTGTGTGTGTGTGTGTGTATGTCTCTGTGTGTATGTGTATGTGTATGTGTACAGTATGTGTGTGTTGTTCTCTGTCTCTGGTCTCCTATCTCACCACCTGTCTGTCTCTCTGTCTGTCTTTCAGCCTGTCTGTCCGGTCAGTCTCCAGACTGCCCGCTGGTCCAGTCCAAAGAGGACGACTTCGATTGGGAGCAGGGAGACACCCGGGACAGACCGAGCAGCAACCCCTGGATCCCTGCAGGTACCTGTCTGTCTGTCTGTCTGCAGGTGTTCCTCAGGGAACCCTCCTGGTTCCTCCAACGTTCTCTCCGTGGTACATGTTAGTGGGTTCTCCTCTGTCCTTTCTGGAGATGATGTGAAGCTGCTGTTTGAGGAGAAGAGACAGGAAGTGATGTGGCTGTGATCAGCTGTTTCATTGTTCTGTGAATGCTACACCTCGGTTCCTCTGGTCGGTTCCTCCAGTCGGTTCCTGTGGTTGGTTCCTGTGGTCGGTTTCTGTGGTTGGTTCCTCCAGTCGGTTCTTGCAGTCCTGCGGTTAGTTCCTGTGGTCGGTTCCTGTGGTCGGTTCCTGTAGTTGGTTCCTCCAGTCGTTTCTTGCAGCCCTGCGGTTGGTTCCTGCGGTCGGTTCCTGTGGTTGGTTCCTGTGGTCGGTTCCTGTGATCAGTTCTTAAAGTCCTGTGGTTGGTTCCTGTGGTCGGTTTTTGCAGTCCTGTGGTCGGTTCTTGCAGTCCTGTGGTCGGTTCCTGTGGTTAGTTCCTCCAGTCGGTTCCTGTG
>NW_027185431.1:212500-215000 GCF_022577435.1 Embiotoca jacksoni
ATCCCTGCAATCTTTCTGCAGAAAAATCATTTTCAATTTCATAAACTGAATCAGTTTTGCAAAAAAGCTGCAGCGAAATAAAGAATCTGAGAATAAACAGTCTGCAGGACTCAAACACAACCGACACTGCTGATTTCACAACACTCCCAGATCTAAAGCTTTACTGGCTTTATCTTAAAACAGACACTTTTTGAATGGGACTTCTGAATGTGGTCTCAGTCGGAGAAAAACGAGCTGTGCGGGAAATTAACTCAATACAGTTGCTGTTCTCTGCTGAAACATGTCTGGTTTAATACTGCAGACACACACACACACACAGGCTGAGCAGCAGCATCGATTGACCAGTGATTGCAGGCTCCGTTTAATGTTCTTATAAATGGTACAAGTTCAATCTAATCTGAACCGTGTAGCTCGTTCTCTCTGCTGTCAGTGAACAACAGTAATCTGCTTTAATACCCTTTACTGACACACACACTCTCACACACACTCTCACACACACTCACACACACACAAACACAGACTCTCTCTCTCTCTCTCACACACACACACACACACACACACACACTCACACACACACACACACACACACACACACACACACACTCACACACACACAAACACAGACTCTCTCTCTCTCTCTCACACACACACACACACACACACACACTCACACACACACACACACACACACACACACACACACACACACACTCACACACACTCACTCACTCTCACACACACACACACACACACACACACACACACACACACACACACACACACACACACACTCCCTGGATGTGCTGCTCGGACTCGTTAGTGCTTCGTTGTTTCAGATCGAGCAACGCCGAGAGTTTGGGATCTTCTCCCTGATGTTCTGGTCAGGAGCTCGGTTCTCCTGTCGTTTGGTTCTGAAGGTCCGGAGAACTTCCCGCCTGCTCAGCTAAAAATAAAGTGTTTGTGCTACCTATGAGATCACCGGTATGTCGACCAACACTGTGATGAAGAGGTTCAAGATCCAGTCAATCAGCTGTTCGAGAGGTGGAACGTGTTCCTCGTATTTGTTCTTTAAATCCAAACTCAGACTTTATGTTTATGTTTCTATGGCAACAAGTTTACATCAAATAATCAATAATATATGCGTCAACAACATAACCACCTTTATTCTGGAGGAATCACCTACAACTTCCTGCAAATGTTTCACAACAAAAACCTTGATAAGAAATGAAGGCTTTTACTTTGAAACAGAAACAGGAAGCGTTCAGTTTCTCTTAACGAGATCGATCGGAGATATTAGACATATTAGAGATAAAGTCCCGTCACGCTTTGATGACAGTGATTAATTAACATTACGTTATCCTCATCAATGCTAGCTTTAGTTAGCATTTTTAGAAGCTAACCCATTAGCTAGCTGTTGCTGTTAGCCCAGTGCTTAGTCATCTTTATCGTTATTTAACTACACTGTCATAAACCTTTTGTTCCTTTTAGCTGAAACATTTCCTTAAATGTTCCTCAAAACAATCGATTAACACCTGAAGAACTTTTACAATACATAACGATACGCACATGACGGTTGCTTAACGTTCGTAATGTAAGTTAGATAAGTTACGATATTCAAGAAAACGTTTTGCTTTGTCACAGATTCAAACTCCAACGTGGACTTTACAATCTTTCTACCTTGTCACATGACTTTCTGTGACGAAGACATCAGACAGTTTGTGTGTTTTTCTCTGACGTTTTATGAAACTGAGAGCAGCTATAACCAATCAGCATCAAACATCACGTAGCATCTCACTCAGCCCCGCCCACTGACCACTGATTGGTCCGCCTCGCAGTGACTTAGCAGACCTTCATGTAAACACAGTTTCAAGACTGAAGTAGTGAGTGACAGCTGGTCGGAGCCATGCTGTGGGACCTGGTTCTGATCCTGGTTCTTGTTATGGTTCTGGTTCTGATGCTGGTTCTGGTCTGCGTTCTCAGACGCGTGGTTCCTGAAGGTTCTGCTGTTGTTTGGTTGTGTTTCGATCTCGCTGCGAGCAGAACGCCGCCTGTCAGTCACAGCTGTGGGCCAATGAAACTTGGGGTGTAATTGATTTGCTCCAATCAGGGATGACCAGGGGGAACACATACACACACACACACACACACACACACACACACACACACACACACACACACACACACACACACACACGCTGAGATGCTTTTAGTGTGTGTGTGTGTGTGTGTGTGTGTGTGTCTCTGTGGGGTTCAGGGTATATTAATATTTCTAATAGGGCTGTTATCAGCTCACTGCCAGCTGTACACAGCAAACACACACACACACAGACACAGAGACACACACACACACACACACACACACACACACACACACACACACACACACACACACACACACACACACAGAGTGAAGCTTGAAGGCAAATATGTACACTCACTCACACTCTCTGTCTGTCTGTTGTGTGATAACTCCCACAATGCTTTTCTGTGTCAAAGAGAC